>NW_026057580.1:51304426-51370159 GCF_023721935.1 Panthera uncia
TTCCTTCCTTCCTTCCTTCCTTCCTTCCTTCGGAAGGAGAAGTCATTGTTTTTATAAGATCCAATAAATAATACATATGGATTTAAGAGCCCATGACAAGTACTCCAAAGACCAAATGTGTAACTTGGAATCCCTCCTTTCTACCAGCATTTCAAAACCTCTGTATACCTTTCTTTCTCTTTTTCAGTATCTTTGCCACTGAGACCTGTCCCTGAATTTTTCCTGTCTCAATATTTAATATAACACACCACACCACACTGTACCATCCCATCCCATCCCATCCCATCCCATCCCATCCCATCCCATCCCATTTTATATGTACTAAGAGGAAAACAAGGAGTGCTTGCTTATGAAATTTAGGATTATGAATAGCTGAATAGTGAATATGCTGGCCTATAGAATTAAGAATTAAAGTGATATTGATATCATAGGAGATAAATACCTTAAACCAGTTTCATGAAATACATGGCTAGGTTTGACTTGATAGTAGTTTATATAAATGCCTGATGATGTTAGGTAATTATAAATCCAAAACAAATCAACAGGGACACTCTTGCTCTAAGAATTCATATACTTTGGACTATATTGTAGGTCCAGGAAAATCAGATGCCAACTATGTCCAGGCATGCTCAGTACATCCTGTGTTTCACTTTAGAAAGGACTTTGCTAAACTAAGGATTTTGGGTGTTGATAGGAGATCATAAGAGCTGTGATTGAAGCAGCTGCCGGATGATCATTTTAGGGAAGAAATGGTGTAATGTGCACTTCTGCTGGGGTGTTTTCACAATGCCCCAGTCCACAGGATAGGAAGGAGGCCCCAGACTGTCTCAGCAAGCAGTGAGCTTGTCTGTTAGCATAGCACTTAGCTTTCTGCTGTTGTGTGCTGTCTGTTCAGTGGCTGTGAGCCCAAAGAATCAATCAAAATCAGGAGAAAAAAATGAGAGAACTGCTGGAGAACTTTGACTTAAAACAGAGCAGAAGAAATTTGGGATTACCAAGAAATATTTCTGCTGAATCACCATTTCTTCAAAGACGTTCTGAATTTCCTAACACAATGATAATTTTAATTAATTTAATTATAAGCACATTTCTGTATCACATCATTTTGGATGTTTTTCAAATTGTCTTATAATTAAATAAATGGCCAATTTCCTTCAAAGATGCAGAGTCACTTTGGGAACTACTGAGAGTATGGTTATGGAGTAGACACAATATAGTTGGGCCAGAAACAATTCTAGAAGAAACTCAGGGTGAATGTGTATATATGTGTATGTGTATGTGTGTATGTATATGGTAGGATTAGTTAATGCCATTTTCTAAAAACAAATACAAATTGATACCATCATTTTAATAGTTGCATTAATTTTTTTATATAGATGGATTTTAATTTTTAAAAAGAAATTTCTAAATTGAGAAATTCAGGTTCTTCTCCTCTTTTTCCTATTATAAATAATATTCTTTTTGAGCACATATCTTTAACCACATGTACAATTACTTCCTTTGAACAAGATCTGAAAAGTGGGACTGCTGGTTTGATGGAGTGTGTAATTTAAGAAGTGTTTCTAGATTACCTGCTCTAAGTTTACTTCAACTCATATTCTAGTACTACCAGCATTCAATAAGAATATCTCTTCTACCATTTGATAAGAATATAACCAGTCTTAAAATTTTCCTGTTGGATCAGCATGTTATTTCCTTATTTTTTAAATTATACTTATTTGAATACTCCTGAGGATCAACATATTTTGTTAGGCTCATTGATTATTTCCATTTGTTTTTGTGAGTTGCTTTTTTTTCCTGAGAATCTTTTCATTTTCGTTTTGCTTAAAGAACACTTTAGCAGAGGGGTGCCGGGGTGGCTCAGTCGGCTAAGCCTCCGACTTCAGCTCAAGTTATGATCTCATGGTTCGTGGGTTTGAGCCCTGAGTCAGACTATGCTGACAGCTCAGATCCTGGAGCCTGCTTCAGATTCTGTATCTCCCTCTCTCTGTTCCCCTCCCCTGCTTGCATTCTCTCTCTCTCAAAAATAAATAGACATTAAAAAAATTAAAAAAAAAGAACTTTAGTAGAAAACATTGGTGCCCCACCAGCATACCCGCAGTGTCTTTCCTATTTTTGTAGACCCTGGCTTTGAGTATGCTTTTAATCCCGACAACCAAAGCATGTCTGTCTTTGCCGATGGACTGTATCTGGGCTTCCAGAAATGGTTTTGCTTGTGTGTTAAGAAGACTGGGGATGTGTGAGGGAATAGGCTGACTATTCCCTATAGTAGTGGGACTCTAATAGGGGACTCTGGCCACAGAGCAGATCACAATTCAGAGTTGGCTCCCACAGGGATCAAGGAAGCTGCAGTATTTATGTCCACACACTTGTATTCAGCCATTGGTTTGAGCCTCGCATTGGGCTCTGTGCTGATAGCTCAGAGCCTGGAGTCTGCTTCAGATTCTGTGTCTCCCTTTCCCTCTGCCCCTCCCCTGCTCATGCTCTGTCTCTCTCTCTCTCTCTCTCTCTCTAAAATAAATAAACATTAAAAAAATATTTAAAAAACACTAGTGAAGACATTTCATTAAGGATATTTTCTCTCACAATGAGTAGAACTATTCTCTGCAATTTATTAATCTCATTGTTTTAGGGGGGATATTTTACCATGTAAACATTGTTGTATTATTTTGTAATATACTGAGGCAAATCTTATTTTTTTCCTTACTTATATGTGACTTTGAATATTTCTTAAAAATGTATTTCTTAGTCCCTGTGTTATATAAATGTTCACCTTTCTTTGGTTTTCCATTTAAATCATTAGATTGACTTTGCTTGTGGCTTAAGATTCTCAGATGAATAGATTTAGAAATTTCATAAATTTGAGAATTTTTCAGCTATTATTTCTTCAAATATTATCTGCCTCCTGTGACTTCCATTTCAGATGTTAGACTGCTTGATGTTTGTCCCATAGGTCCCTGATACTGTGTTCAGTTTTTAAGTATTTTTTTTTTCCTTTTTATAGCTTCATTTTGGAAGAGTTGCCATCACTATGCTTTCAAGTTCATTGATCTTTTCTACTGCAGTATCTGATCTTTCAGCAACTCTATCCAGTATATTTTTCATGTCTGATACTGCATTTTACATCTTTAGAAATTTCACTTGTGTCTTTTAAAAATATCTTTTATTTCTCTCCTCATCATATTTATGTTTTATTCTATCTTCTCTAACATTTGGAGTGTACTTATAGCAGTAATTTTACATCAATGTCTGCTGGTTTTATCATATCTTTGATTTCTGTGTCTTTTTTATTGGTTGATTTCTGGTAATGGATCAGATCTTTCCTGCTTCTTTGCATGTATGGGAATATTCAAAGAGTACTGCTATTCTTTGGATGCCAGACAATGAGAATTTTGATTGGATGACATACGTTGTGAATTCTACACTATTGGCTGGTGGATTTTATTAATTCCTCTAAATAGTGATGGTGTTTGTTCTGGTGTGCAGATAATTTGCATGGACTCAGTTGGATCATTTTGAGGCTTCCCTTTAAGGTGTTATAGGGCAGATCCTGAGCAGCCTTGGGTCTGGTGCTAATTTAGCTCCATTACTAAGGTAATACTTTTGAAGTGTTCTACCCAATACCCCATGTCTTATCACTCCGGCAGGTGAGAACAAAAACTATTCCTAACCTTGTGTAAGTTCTACATATTGGTGTATCCTTCCTGGCCTCAATACGTTTTCTCATACACATACAAAACAGTGTTCAGCCAAAGTCTTAGAGTAACCCTTCTGCAGATTTGCAAAGCTTTGTCTTTGTCCAGCTTCCTCCTCCCTCTTACTTTGCCCTGCAATGCCCGCTGCCTTGGCTGTAATCTGTCTCTACAATTCATGGGACAGCTGAACCCTGTATCCCTCCACTCTGCGCTGTGGCCTGGACACTTTCTAGGTGGTAAGCTGGGGACATGGCAGTGCTCGCCTTATTGGTTTCATTTCTCTCAGGGATCATGGTCTTCCACTCCCTGTAGACTGCTGTGTGAAACCATTGTTTCACACATTTTGTCCTGTTTTCCCGTTGTTGAACAGGGTAATTGTGGTCCCTGTTACTCTATCTATCTTTGCTGGAATCAGAAATCTTTGGTTGATGCCACTTGACATCCCTCTCTTCCTCAGCTCTTCATCATCATCTTGACTGCTGGAAGGACAGGTGAAAGAGAGGTCAGTATTTAGTGAGAGGTCAGGATGTGCTAACAGAAAAGGTAGTTACAAGTGTGATGAAAAGACGGTTTTAAACAGGGGCAGGAGAGGAATGTCCCTAAGTATATCTGTTCTTGTAATTATCTCTGTGCCTCTTTACACTTCTATGTCCCATTGCTCACCAGCTGTGCTTATTAAAGATCTCCAGGTAATAGTCATCAACCTTGCGAGAAGTAGGGACTGCCACATCCCTCGAGACTTCTTTAAGAGATATTTGAATCTCAGAAATAGCCACTTGTGTCATTCTCTCAACATTCAGCTAACGAGAATTTTCTGTTCTACTCCAAACACTTCATTTTCTGCCTCTCTTCACAGGTAAGAGAAGTTACACATTGAAGAACTGGCTAATGATTCAGTTCCACATCACTGAATTACCTCAGAGGAAACTTAAAATGCTGCAAAATCATGATTACTTATCCAAAGAGTATATGGGGTTTTACAAATACATTTTTAGTGCCTGGATGAATCTGTTGATACAATCATTACTTTAATCTCTTTTCTTGTCTCTGTAAGAAATCCACTGGCATGTTATAGATTACATAGACACCATCCCATATGGAAATTTTAAAGATAATAGAATAGCTTTTACGATTGACACGCTGGGGGGAAAAAACAAATAAGCACAGAACAGTGTGCTCATTTTTCATATAAGTTTTAAAAACATTTTCTTGTTAAGTAAACATACAGACTAATGTGTGAACCATAGATTAATGGTTTAATAAATAATAGAAAGTGAACATGCATGTTTCCATGGCCAAGGTCAAGAAATATAACACTACCAAGACCAAAAATATCCCCTATTCTTCATTATTATTAAGAACTATTTTTTTCCTGGGGTCCCTGGTTGAGCATCCAACTTTCGCTTAGGTCATGGTCTGGTGGTTGGTGAGTTAGAGCCCCATGTCAGGCTCTGTGCTGACAGCTCAGAGCCTGGAGCCTGCTTCAGATTCTCTCTCTCTCTCTCTCTCTCTCTCTCTCTGCCCCACTCTGCTCATTCTACCTCTCTCTCTGTCTCTCAAAAATAAATATTAAAAAAAAGGACTTTTTTTTCCCTGAAGGTAATGACTACTCACTCTGAGTTATATGATAATTATTTCTGTGTTTTTCTTCATATTTTTATCACATATGTATGTATAAATGAAGCTAAGTGAAAGTATGTTCATGCTTTACTTAAAGTAGATATAGTTTGCTTTTATGTATTTTTAACTTTATTAGATTAAATAAGTGAATCTGAATCCTACTGTGTCTTCCTCTTTACTCAATTTTATATTTATGAGATCTATCCATGTTGTGTGTAGCCTTAGTTTTATTTATTTTTACTGCTTTCAGGTAGTTCCTAATACTGCATTCCAGTGTGCCATAATTATTTATCCATTCTATTGCTAGTGCATATATAGGTATTTTAAATTTGGTGTTCCTGAGAATAATGTTTTTATGAACATTTTTGAACATGAGCCAGAGTTTCTCTAGAGTAAATACCTAAGAATCTGTGGGCATATAGTATTAGTTCACTGTTGTTGTTTTAGCTTGTGTTTCCCAGGCTACCAGTGAGGTCAAGTTCTTTTTTATGTTTATTAGCCATTTAGATCTCCTTTTTTTTTTAGTCTTTTGCCCATTTCAAAATTGTGTGTGTGAGTACTTAGAATATGACTCTTGACATGAGTGTTTTCTTCCACTCTTTATTACCTATTCTCTCGCTTTGTGATATCTTCTGATGAACAGAAGTTCTTAGTTTAATGTAGTAACTTTGTCAGTCTTGTCTTTCATAGTAGTGCGTTTTGTGACTTGCTTAGGTAATTTTTCCGTACTGTGAAGATAAGTAGATAGTCTCCTCTATTATCATATAAAATCTTAGCAGTCTTTTATTTAATGTTTAGAACCCTAATCCACCTGGAATTAATTTGTGTGTTTGGCCTGACTTCATGGTCTAATTTAATTTTTTTCCCATACAGACATCAAATTGTTTCATTGCTATTTGTTTAAAAGTTTCCTCTTCCACACTCCTTACCACTAATATTCCTCTTATGAAGCAAGTGTCCATACATGTGTTTCTGGGCTTCTTATCTTGTTTCATTTACCTGTTTTTCTCTATTTGCGTCAATGTTACACTATGTTTATAATGAATCTTGATATTTAGTTGGGTAAGTTTTCCAAATTTGTTTTTCTTATTCAATTGTTGTCTTGACTCCTCTTGACTCTTTTTGGAATATAAATTTATTAGTCATTTCTTCTTTTTTGGCAAAGAAAACTTTAAAAATGGCTGAAATTTCAATGATATTGTAATAGTGTTGTATGGTGACAGAAGGTAGGTACACACTTGTGGTGAGCATAGCATAATGCATAGAGAAGTGGAATCACTATGTTTTATACCTGAAACTAACGTAACATTCTGTGCCAACTATATTGAAATGAATTTTTTTTTAAATAGCTGAAATTTTAATTGCCATCACACTGAATCTAAAGATCAATGTGGGGACAATGCACATTTTTATAATACTGATTTTTTCCAACCCCTAAAGATGATTTATTTCCTGATATATTTAGATCTTCTTTAATATCTCTTGATACAGTTATATCTATTTTTTTTCTCAAAGACTGATTCCTAGTCACCATTTTTAAATATCTAGTTGCAAATGTTAAAAAATTTTTATTTTATCAGTTGTTTACTGCATCTATTGAGATGCATCTGTTAATGTGGTAAATTACTTTGATTGGTTTTCAAATGTTAAATCAAACTTAAATTCTTTGAATAAATTTGGCCCACTCACAATGCATTAATCTATTTTATCTGTGTTATATAGGCTGGGTTTTATTTGCTACTATTGTATTTAGTGTGTTTGGATTTATGTTCATGAGTGAGTTTGGCTTGTAAATATTTTTCTCCTATTCTGTGCAGGCTTTGTTATCAAGATTATACTAACCTAATGAGGTTGGCAAAGTGTTTCATTCTCTGCCTCCTATTTTCTAGATGAATTTGGGCCGCATTGGAATTATTGCTGTTTGAATGTCTGATAGAAATTGCCAGAGAAGTAATCATAGCTTAAAATTTTCTTTGTGGAAAGATTTTTGAGTACTGATTCAATGTCTTTAATAATTATATAACTATTGATATTTTCTATTTTTTAAGTCTATTTTGCAAAATTATTTTTTCTGTATAATTATCCATTTCACCTTGATTTTCTTTTTCTTTCTTTCTTTTTTTTTTTTTTTTTTTTTTTGCATGTCATCCTTGCGCAGGGGCCATGCTGATCTTCTCTGTATCGTTCCAATTTTAGTATATGTGCTGCTGAAGCGAGCACTTGATTTTCAAATCTATTGACTTAACAACTGTTTACAATAGCTTCTTTTAAAAATAAATTTGCAATAAGGTATATTTAATTAAAAAAATAAAATAAATAAAATGTGTAAGTCAAGAAAAAAAATAAAAGTAAGCACTGATCTGTCACAAAAAAAAAAAAAAAAAAAAAAGAAATTTGCAGGATATAAAGTGGTGTCTCCTTTTTCTTTCCTGGTAATGGTTATTTGTGCTTTCTTTAATGTTTTCAAAGAACTAACTTAGATTTCTTTATCTTATCTATTACATGTTTGTTTGACTATTCTATTAATTTTTATCTTATCTTTATTTCTTTATCTCCTTCATTCTACTTTTGTTGGATTTCTTTTAACTTTTTGTATGGATGTTTACTATATTAATTTTGAGACATTTTAAACATTAATAAACACATGTAATCAACATTTTTTTCTTCTAAATCCTCAAGTTTAAGTTGTAATACATTATCATTCAGCTTAGAATACTTCCTAAATTCTGTCATGATTTCTTCTTTGACTTCTGGGACAGTTAGAAGTTTATTTATTTCCGTATATTTTCACATTTAAGGTCGTTGTCTTTTATTCTAGAGTAATTCCACTTTGACCAGAGAACATACTATGTGTTACTATAATCCTTTGAAAGCTGTTGGGACTTAACCCTATGACCCAGTTTTTGCTCAAGTTTTGTAAATGTTCCATGTGTGCTTAAAAAAGATGTGCATAATGCAGTTGTTAGGTGCAATGTTCTAAATATACCCATTAAAGGTTTTCCCCCTATTTTATCAGTCATTGATAAAAATGTTAAAATCAACCATCATGAATGTGTATTTGCCTTTTTTTATTTGAGATTTTTTCTTTAGCTTTATACATTTTGGTAAATATGGTATTAGGTGCCCACAAAGTAAAAATTATTGTATCTTCAAGATGAATACAATTCTTTTTATCTATATACATTGGGCCTTTCTATTTCTAACAGTCTTTTGCCTTAATGTCCATTTTAAAATATTTATATAGCTATACAAGTTTTCTTTTTGAATGGTGTTTGTGTTCTATATTTTTCATCTTTTTATTTTCACGTTTTATAGATTTTACGTCTTAGATTTGTCTTTTATAAAGGGCATATAATTAGATTGCAGTATTTTTCCCCAGTGTGAAAATCAGCCTCTTAACTGGAACAGTTAATGCATTTGTATTTCATATAATTGCCTATATATAAGGTTGAAATCCAACATTTTATTTTGTGCTCTCCATTTATCATACTTATTGAATGTTTTGTCTGCTTCCTGGCTTTCTTTTGAAGTGATTCTTTATATTTCTACTTCTACCCATAATATTTCAAAATGTATGCACTTTTCTTTTTTGAGTGATTACTCTGGAAATTATGATATCCCTTCTTAACTTTCTAATGTCTAAATGCAATTGTGGATAAAACACAACAACTTAGACTACTTTAATTTTGTTTATTCCCTCCCAACTTCTACATAACTGTTGTGTATTTTAAGTCTCTTTTATCCACAGAAGACATTTATTTAGTTATTTTTTAAAGGTTTCCTAAATACTACAGCTTTTTGTTTTCTTTTCAGTCCTTGTTTCTCAGAACCCACATCTAAGCCAGATTTCCTTGTACTTGAAGTATACCCATTAGAATTCCTATTTATTTATTTATTTATTTGTTTATTTAGGAGAGAGAGAGTGCTAGCAGGGGAGGGGAAGAGGGAGAGAGAGAATCCCAAGCAGGCTCCATGTCCTGTGTGAGCCCTATGCAGGGCTTGATCTCAGGAACTGTGAGATCATGACCTGAGCAGATATCAAGGGTCGGTCACTTAACTGACTTGAGCCATCTAGGCACCCCTAGAATTTCCTTTAGTTTAAATGTGCTGGTAGTTTTCTCTCTCAGGATTTTGTTTGTCTGCAAATGTCTTTAATTTTGCTTGCATTCTTGAAAGATATTTTCAATTGGTATAGAATTCTCGGTGGACAGATTACAGATATCATTCCGTTCTCTTATGGTTTACATTGTTGCTTCAGAACAAGTCAGCAGTTAAGTGATCACATTTTAGAGGATGTTTTTTTATTCTCTGGATGCTTTTGAGACTTTTTATTTCACTTCAGCCTTCTGTAGTCTTGCCGTGATATGTATAGATATGAATACCATTTTTATTTAGCTTGCTGGAATATCTTGGGCTTCTTGGATCTATGGTGTGGTCTCTTTTGTTAGTTTGGAATATTCTGGGTCATTACCTTTTAAAATATTGCCTCTAATATACTCTCTCTTTGCTTTTAAGGACTTCTGAAATGGTATGTGGGGGCTAAGGGAGAGGGTGCAGGGGAGAAATTATCCTGATTAGGAGATAAGTAACATAGTATTATTGATTAGTAGAAAGTTAACGTTTATTGAGGTCTGACTATACTCCACAAAAATGTTTTACATGTGTGTACTAGTTATCTAGTCAGCTACCCCAAAACCTGGCAGTTAAAAACAGTAAGTGTGTATTATTTCACACAAGAGGTGTAGGTGTCCTAGAGTGGCTTAGCTGGGTAGTTCTAGCTCAGGATCTCTCTTAAGATTTAACTTGTTGGTGGGGGTCAGGGAGCAGTCATCTGATGTGCTGACCATGGCTGAAGGATCTGCTTATAAGCTCATACAGTGGTTGCTAGCAGGATGCTTTAGTTCCTTGCTGGCTGTTGAGATATGAGATTCAGTTCATGTCCATTCTATACTTGTCTCCTATTCAGGACTCTTCAGACCAAAATAGGGCACATACTTAGTATTAGTTACCCTAAAAATAAGGCCAAAATCAGATGACTTTAAAGTAATTAAAATTATAAAAGAGGCAAAGGTCATTTTTCACTTTCTTTAGTTTAGTGTTTGGTTTTTAATATCCATCTTTATTAATTTTATCCTGAATGTGCATATGAAATTCTAGGGATCAGAGAAAGATTTCTTATGAATTACTTCACAGTGAGTAATACGTGTGTCAGCCTGTCTTGCATCAGGTCTTATCCCTGGGGCACAATGATGAAAACCAAGTCACATGTCCTATGTGAGTGCCGTACCCTCCTTAAATGAAGATTGAAGGGTAAAGAGGCAGCTGTGACTTCTCCTCCTAGAATGAAGTCCTTGGACATGAAATGGGCCTGAGTCCTCACTCTAATATTTTGTTATGCTGATAAAAGCTCTCCAGGAGCCAGATAGCCCCACATTTCTACCACCCAAAGTTGTCAAGTTTCACTTTCATCTCTTTTGACACACAAATACCTAGGAAGATAGTGCTCCAGTCCCCTTGTCATCTTCAGCTATAACCTAGAGCCCATCCTGGGATGTAACAATTCAGCTTTTGGGGAGACAAAAGATGTTTTATTATTCTTTGAATCAGTTGGATTAGGTAAACACATGGCTACAGACCTAATCTTTATGTATGTGAAAATGTTTCTGTGAGAAATGAAGGCAAAAATTCTATATTGTTATAGCTTTATGTATACATGGCTCAAGAGGCTAGGGATTTTGATAGGAACACTAAGTCTCAGGAAGTTGTATTTCTTCATAGTTGTACCCCACTGGCTTGAGGAATGTCTGTAGTGGCACCTTGGCCTAAAAAGTGGGTTCTGATATTGGTGTATCTACCTCTTCTGTATGGATTCTTGGGCTTATTCCTGAAGAGGAACTACTCTCCCCTGATGATTAAAGATTAAATAAAGTACTTTTTCTGGAATTCTTAGGAAAAATGAAAGTCTTCTAGGCACATCAATGGAAAACACTTTTTTGGGGGGTCAAATCTTTGGTTTCTTTAAGATCCAAGCTTATCACTGCCCACAGAGTGCTTCCTAGAAGGCCAATGATTAATTACTTATAGAACGATCAAATCTCATTGTGTTAGTCAACTATTCCCAGGGTAATGCTGCATAACAAACAAAGCTACAAACCTTCATGGTTTACAAAACAAATAGTCACTTTTATTTTTTAACATACATACATACATACATATTTATTTATTTATTTATTTATTTTACAGATTTTGTAGGGTTTGGCTGAAATCAGCTGGGCTTGGTTTTAGATTGTAGGTTGGATTCAGGTTTGTTCCACATAACTCCTTGTTCCGGAAAGAGTGACAACTTGTGGCATGTTCTCACCTGGGGTGGCAGGGAAACAAGGAGATGAACAGACAAATAAATTTTCTTAAGGCCTTATCATAGAACTGGCACCTATCACTTTCATCTTCATTCATTGGCCAAAGCAAATCATTTCACCATGCTGAACATCAATGGGTAGGGATGTTTTCTTTGCCTATAATGGGAAATAGTTCATACAGACTCATGACAATGGGCATGGATGTATGATTCTTTTAAGGTAGGAAGCAAAGTGTCAGGAAAATAGTATAGTCCACTAAACTCAAGTTTTGAAGTTTAGGACAGTCTTCCAACTTCAACTCACCAGTGGATGTTTGAAACTGGAACTTACTATTTAGGAGGCATGTGGCAAAGATGGTGAACTGTCCACCAAAAAATGTATGATCTCCCTTCCAGTGAGTGGTGTTTTTGCTTGGAAGCATATACCCAACAGGGAATACTTTTCCCATACTTTTGCATCCAGGTGTAGCCATGTTACCAGTTTTTAACAATGGAATGTGAGAAAGAATAGATGTCACTTGTACTTGAATACACTAGAATGTCTTGTCCACCTCATTTCCCCTTCCACTGGCTAGAAGCAGAGGATGCTGAGATCTCAGAGGAAGGTGAAACCATGAGATCCAAAGAAGCCTTGTTTCCTCAGTCACCCTGTGGAGAAAAGCCACTTGCTATCCGGATATGCCCACCCTAGACTAACATTAATGATGAATATGTTGAGCCTCAGAAATTTTGGAATTTATTTGGTACAACATCTTTGTAACATCTATACTATTCTAAGTAATTGAGGAAGACAATTGTTTAAAGTCACATGGCAGCTATGTGAGGTTAACATGAAAAGAATCACCACCTAGACTTAAAATTAGGTTTATCACTTCTAATTCTGTTCTGCTGATAAGGAATTGCTTGATGTTAAGGACATTTTTAAAAGCTTTGACTTTGGGTCTAGTTAATATTTAAGGTTTCTTTCAACTTTAAGATTTTATGATTCTGAAGGAGGACTTTCCATAGTCTTCAGAGTTTATGGAGCAGAAGCCACATTCTCCTTTAAAGTGTCTTATGGGACTCTCTGACAGACAAAAAATGGACAGGCACCCTTTTGTGAGAAAAAGAAGAAGCAAAACTTGGTTTTCATCCTCCAACAATGAACGACAGTGATGCCAGCCCCAGCACCAGAAATGAATTAGAAATCTCTCGTGCAACTACTTTAAGTGGCCTTGAGTAAGTCATTTAAACTCTACGAGCCTTGGTTCCTATCCATAAAATAGAGATAGAAGAGTGAGTTTACAGCATGATTTTGAAGATTAAATGAACAATTACATATAAATTTCATGGTGCAGAAATTAACACATAAGAATTATGCAATAAATGCCCAATATTATTATTGCTGTTATTCTTGTCTAGGTTAGGTTAGAGGTACAGCCTTCCCCTGGATATAGGCTATATATGTCATTGTGGAGACCTAGATTCATGATAATGAAACCCAAATAACATAGATCTATCACTGCAAATCCACTGGTTTTGGAAATGAAAGGAGAGGGTACTTACACTGTTAACATCTTAATAAATCACAGGACTTGAAATGAATTCTCTGACTTGTCCTAAGTGTACAAGGTAATGCTGAGATACCACATAGGCATATCACATATTTGAGCAATCACTGGAGACTTGTCTGCATTATTTTGCTTTTGATTGCTATCAGAGAAAGCAAAAAAGCCAATGGGACATTATAATTAAAAAAATTAATGGGATAAATATTAGAAAAAGTTTGAGGGGCACTTGGGTGGCTCAGTTGGTTAAGTGTCTAACTCTTGGTTTTCGCTCAGGTCATGATCCCATGGTTTTGTGAGTTCAAGCCCTGCATCAGGCTCTGTGCTGACAGTATGGAACTTGCTTGAGATTCTCTCTCTCCCTCTCTCTCTCTCTCTGCCCTTCTGCCACTCACACTGTCTCTGTCTCTCTCAAAATAAATAAATAAACTTAAAGTTTGAGAGTAATAATTCTGATTCACTCTTTCTAATGACCATTGGATTCTGGCTAGCAGAAAGCATACTCTGCCTGCTTCTTCAGGAGAGCCTCATTGTGCAAAGACTCTGGGCCACATAGTGTGAGTTGCTTATTGAGGGCAGATGGGAGCCACAGGCCTCTTTGTGCCAGGGATGCTCTTAAACATGAGAAGGACTGAATTCTGCTTGGAGATCAATTAGGCAAAGTTAAAAATTCTCTTGAGAGAACATATGGGATCCCTGAACCATATCCAAACAGCCAAATCCTTTCCGGCATTTCCCATGTTAAGGATAATCAGTGCCATTTTCCCATCTTCTTTGTCTCAATTTAATCTTTTCTTATTAGTGTCAATTGTCACCTTAGGTTATAATTTCTGATATAATTTTTAATTTGTTTTGCATGCATAAGTTGCTTCCCTATATAGACTGCAAAGTCTTCTAGAAAAGATCTATTTCACGTAATTTTAGGGATTTCCAAATGTGACTAGCAAAGAGCTGAATATCAGGAGTTCATTAATAAAGACAAATTTGAAATGAGTTTCCAACCACCTGTGTAGAGGACATACTGCATTTCTCATTTGGTAAAATTGGGTCATTTTTGAGCTTTTAAGGCAATATTGAAGGTCTCTTAAGGATGCAAATTCTGAATTAGCATTTCTATTTTGTCCTAACTCAGCTGCACAAGATCCCTGAGTTGCCCACCAGGTATAATGAGAACTTTTGTGGAACTGTGGGAGTTGAGAAAAAGAAAAGTTAACTTGGAAAGTTCTTGACTCTCTGAGTTCAACTCTGAATGACAAATACCAGAGTCAATGTTTTCCAAACTGCCAGCAATAAGCATTTTCAAAAGCCTAATTAAAAAAAAAACTGTGCCAGTTTAAAAGATGTAATTTGAACATAAGGCACATGCGGTAGTGAAGTCTAGTAGATAACATTTTGTGTGTGAAATATTTTTGTAAAAGCAGGAGAGATGGTAGGAAGAGGAAAATGAGCTTTCCAATCAGGCGTGTTCAAAAGACTCTAATTCTACTGTCTTGGTGATTTATTTTCTCTAATGTACACATCCTTTGAAGAGGATACTTGGTTTAGAAGGAGAAGGAAAATTCATTTTATAGTGTGAGATTTCTCTGAAAACCTGTTTCCCTATTGACCCAGAATCCTTATTTCACTCCCCCCTTCAGTTCTAAATTATCTTTAACTGCTAGGACATTAAAAAAGGCATAGTGTATTAAGAGTCACCTTGATTAAAGAAGAATGATTGGGTCAAATTTTGCCTCTAGGTTCCTGGGCATATTTTTAGGAACCGATTTGCTCCCAGATTTGTATCTTCTATTGACTCCTTGGGTGATACAATTTATTATGTCCATAAATGGAAGACTGGGGGCACTTCCAACTAGTTAACCAGTCCACAGTCATTTCATTGCATGACAGTCCTTGATCGAACAGTGAGGAAAGCAATTATGATCTACAAAGAAAACAGATAATTACCATGCTGATGACTAACAAGTCACAGTCTCCTTATAGGGTCAGGGGGTGAGTAGATGGCATGCTGGGATCTGCTTTCTCAGGTTAAGATGCACTCTTGTTTAGGTAACACCTATCAACTCTGTGTGTTTTATGATTCTGTCTGAAGTTTGAAGAAAGAGATACTAACAGTGGAAAGGAAATTGAATTTGATGTTGAAAAGAGTCATTTGAAGGAAGTATCAGGGACAATAAGAAACAACTTGTATTGGTAAAATGACCATGTGGATAGAAAGCTAACTTTGTGCTTCCAAAAATCTCTAGCTATTGATTGGTGCAATAGCTGTAAATTTCTTGGCTGATTACAATCAGCAAGTTTTTTTTTTCCCATAGGACAATAATAGTCTCAATTGAAAAGTCTATAAGCAAGTTAGTTTGGACATTTAAACATGGCTCTTAGCTATGCAAATAATGAATTTATGTCTTGCAAAAAACTAACTGAGTGAGGCATTGTCTTTTCTTTTGCTACCTTTCTCTCTCTCTCTCTCTCTCTCTCTCTCTCTCTCTGATGCCTAACCCCTACCAAACATTTAGCTTAAAGTTTGGTTATCTAATTCTTTTTGCTATCCATTTTACAAAACAAATTAATTTTATAGTTTCTTTCATTGCACTTCAGTCAAGCTTGTCTTAAAGTAAGGACAGTGTTATTTAAGATTTCCTTCTGTCATGTGGGACTAATTGGTCTAATTCATTATGTAAAAAACTATATGGGCTATGAGACAAATGAAGTAATGTATTTTGAACACTAGTGTAATTGCTAATGAGATCTAATGTGAGTAAACTGCCTGTAACTTAAGTGTTTCAGCATGATGGATATGTTACACTTTACTAAGGAAAGAGTTGAAATAAGTTATGGCACCAGTTAGCAATGCGCTTATAGATAAAAACACAGAGCAAAGGATAATATAATTAAATTAAAATATTTTGCTTTAAGGTTAATTTTTTTGATGTGTGGTGTTTTTCTAACATGTTGGATTTGAATAAAATACTAGCTCATGACCAAATGCTACTTTTAGTGGCCTTTAGACCAATGTAGCAGCACGTTAATTTTGAGTATGGTGTTTCCAGAATGATTGCTATTATAACAGAGCTAAGCTCCAGAGAAACTTATGGTGTTTACATCAGTCACAACTGGAAAGATTTCCATTCCATTGTGTGGTAATAAACCTGGGATGACAATTTACAAATAGTGCATAATCTATATCCTTGAAGGGATTGGGAGACAGGTGCAGGGGTTTCTGTCGCTATAGTTGTGTCCACAACTTTCTTCTTGATAACACAGACATGTATGAATTAACAACATAAACTAGGGTAGGGACAGGGATGTTTGTCCCAATATGGGAAACAAAGGAAGATGTTCAACCAAATAGGCAAGGCATAGAATCCATGAGGACTTAACAATCTCTAGGAATGGTCAGGAAAATAGTCAGCATTCACAACTCCTATATTGGTGGGTCCCAACTGGTGATTTATGTATAAAAATAGGGACCTAGTAATGTGACGTTCAAAGACTAGATGGGCCAAATATTGGTGGACACCCAGCCCCAAACTTTGGACCATTTGGAGTTAATAAAATGTCTCTGGGTTTTAACTCAGGAAACTGGCATGAGTTAGGTGGGATTCAAGTTGTAGGAAAGAATTGGAAAATAGATTTATTAGAGTACAACCTTAGAGTAGATATGAAAGCTAGAGGATTATCCTATGAAGTATGGGTCTTGGTTGGGAGCTCAAACATATAGGTCCTGTTATCAAAATGAGTTCCTGTGCTCAAGTGGAAAAATTTCAGCTGACATTTGGGAATCAATGTGGGAAGGCAAGGGTTAGCACTTCAGGTTTAGGCTACAGTAAAGATAATTCAGAGAGCAAAACCATAAAATGGAAATTCTATCAGTGAAGACACCTTCCCTGTCTTCTCATTGCTGCCTCTCTTGTGCCTAGAATAGAGCTTGGTGTATAGCAGGTGCTCGTTGTATGTTTTTAAAGGAATAAATAGGGGGTACAGAGTTTTAAGTACATATAAAATTATTTAAGTAGTGCAACTTAGGTACGGCTTACCTTAGTCAAGACTGAATCAGGATGTGAGAAAGTCCTTCTTTATCTGACAGGGAAACCAATGGGTTCACAGGGAACTTGCAGAAGGCAAGTATAGGATGGGGAAGAGAGAGAGTGGCTGGCCCAGCCAGTGGTAGAGCTTCCTCCTTCAGCATCTCCTTATCTCAATCACCAGGGTCATTGTCATTCCTTGATAACTAACATAGGGAGCCATTTAAATTTTCTTAGTATTTTAATATTAAATTAGATTAAATTCCTACCTAAGCACTATGTGAGACCACTCTCATATCCCAGGAATAATTATGTATAACTCAAACAAAATTGGTTGTAAACTGGCTCTATTCCTTCATCTCACCTGTGTTGCCTCTTGCTGGAGCCAGTCCTTAGGGTGCTGAGGTGGGAGGGACACTTGTTGGCTATATACCATTTTGAACCTCTTCAACTAAATCAAATGACTTAGGGAAAGATCTATTTTTCAAGGAATATGCCACAGGTTCACAAAATGTGTACAAATATATAATATAAACTGGCTGCTTTATAAATGCTTGATAACAATTATAAAGAAAAAAATATTGTATAGATCATCCTGAGGCAATCTGTAAGTCATGTGTCTAAACACAAGAATTTTCAGGGAAATCCTTTCTTGAGAGTTTAGAGCAATGGATTAACAGGAAATAGGTAATTTTACTTGGATCAATGGAAACTGACTAGAAAAAAGTTACTAGAAATATACTAAAATGGAAAATATAATAAAAATCATGCCAGAAAAGAAACTCATATGGTGAAAAACTCTCAAATATGAAAGCAGCAGAACTTATAATATGGTATCTGATAATGCAATTATTTATATCCTTTGCTGTCTGATCTCTCCCTATGTAAAGCTTAGTAACCAATAGATTTAGCTTTTTTAACATCCCTCTCTATCTGAAACCAATACCTAAGCACTAATAATGTATACTCAGGAACTGACTATTTTCACACAGACAGGGGGTATTTGTATATATGTACAGTTATGACAATTTTAGTTGATATCAGTGATATTCCCCAGAACATTCTCTTCAGTCTGGAGGGCACAGAAATTAACAAAAATAATAACCACAGTTAGTCTCTGGCTTAACATCCATGTCTTGAGTGCTTAGAAACACAGCTCTGCTGAGTTCTACTCTTGGGTTTGGGGATTCCTTCCAATATATGAATAGGCCTTTGCTCACAATTCACTGTGGGTAACAGATCATCCCAGCAATAGCTCAGTGATCCACTTAACCTGCACGTGGTGGTCATTACTTACTAGTGTTCTCTGTAGTCATACCTCTTTCACAGATTTTCTTTCCTAATTTGTGTCAGAAACTGATAATGCCCTCCAATATCTATTTGATCCTAGCAAAAATCCACCTAGCAAGAAATTACATTTCTTAGCCTCTTGCACCTTGATGTTTATCATGTGACTACTTTTTGGATGAGATGGGATTGAGAGAGATTTGCTCTATTTCTGTTTTTCTGGTTGCTTTCCATTCCTTTTTTTCCCCCCCTCACTTCTTTTTGCCTGGGAAGTAGTGATAACCAGAACTGTCACCTCACACCCAAAGATGGAAGGCATATGTTAAGGACGGTAGAATTCCTCCATTTTTTTTTTTTTCTTTCTGAAATGTTCACCTCTGGGCTGTTGTTGAGAAGATTCTAATTTAATCCATTGTAATAGGGGATTCTTTCTTATAGAAGCTTGGCCTGAACCACAGAAGCAGTTTCTCCCAGGGAGTTATGTGTCTTTTAACCAAGTATCAGACTATAGCAACACTTGCTAGACTTGAAGTTTTGAGTCATTTTAATGTTTTAGTGGTTTTGATTTCTTCTATCCCCGGTGAGCCTGTGGACCAGTGCATCTCTTTCTTTCTCTTGGGAGTTCATGATGCCAACTCAGCTCCTCCATGAAACCAGTTTTATTTCACTTCTGAATAGACTGATTTCTCTGAACTTGGTGACAAGCTTGCCTGCATGCCTTCAGCCTTCTCTGTGGGGGATTTGCTATGCAGAGCTCATCAGCTGTCTCCCCCTTTAGGACCTTGCACTTGTGCTCGGTGTCTGTAATGCTTTTTCTCCAGATATTTGCACACTACAGTTTCTCTTCCATTACCCTGTCATATTTCCTTATAGCATTTTCCATTATCTAGATTTATTTAGTTGTTTACATGTTTATTCTACTTAGAATAAACAGTTTGAGCACAGAGGATTCATTTATCTTGGTCACTGGTATATATCCCTACTTCCTAGAACTGTGTCTCATAGAAAGTAAGTGTTTAACAAATATTAGTTGAATAACTGCATCTCTTAAAGGACATTAAGGTTATAAAATTATGGCATCCTCAAGCAGGTGGAAAGAAGTCTCAAGCTAGTACACAAAATAATAGTCTAGAGTCAAATTCTAACTGGATCTGCGAAGTTTCCAAAGTTTTCTTTTATGAATAGCAGCTTATACTTATCAATTTGTGGAACCTGAAGATACCACGCAGAGAGATTTAGGAATGCAAAGTTTTAGAAACGAAACAAATAATAATATCTGGGAAAACAGTGGGTGTATGTCTATGTAATAATGAAACAAATTATAATTTTAATATCAATTTTCTTATTTGCATAAATAAATAGACCAAGCTATGCCAGAGAAATTTGAGAAAAAAATCCTCTTTTTCCTAATGTGTGCACTTGTTCAGTTTGAACTGGTTATGGTATCTTTCCCTTCAATCTTTTGTCTCTGCATCATTTCATCAGGATTTAAGTCATCCTGGTTCCAGTGGTCTATTTAATGTACTGCTCCTACCTCTATTCCTAGCCCTAGCTCTAGCTCGAACTCTAGCTCTACTTAGATTTCTACTCCTACTTCTACTTACAGAAGGGATTTGATATGGAAGTCCTGGTGTTTACCTATTTTGGTGATGCTAATTTGCTGACTTGAAATTGTTAATAGTGTCTCTATTGGTACTTTTAGTTCCTTTGATTGGCCTTGTCTTTACTTTCTGGTAAGCAGCAGTTGTGGGTTGAATAGTGTCCCCCTAAAATGTGTGTTCATCCAGAATCTTAGAAATAGATCTTTGCAGATATAATTAAGGTAAAGATTGAGATGAGATCATAGTGGATTAGAGTAGACCCGAAATTCAATGGCAGTGACCTTGTAAGAGGCAGAAAAAGAACACGGAGAAGATTATGTGGAAGGGGAGCAGAGATTGGAGTGATGTGTCTACCAGCCACAGAACACCAGAGATTGCTGCCAGCCACCAGAAGCTGGAGGTGAGGCATGGAATGGTGAGGCATAGAAGCTAGAGGTGAGGCTCATGGAGCCTCCAGAGGGAAGCAACCCTGCTGACGTCTCGATTTCAGACTTCTGGCCTCCAGAACTGAAATGAAATACCTTTTTATTGTGTTCGGCCATCCAGCTTGTGGCAATTTGTTATATAACAGCTTTAGGACACTACCACAGTATCTTCCTGGCTCATCAGGCAACAGCCTGAGCTGTGCCTTTGGTAGAGCAAGCCATTGCTGTTACTTAGACTCTGTTGATTCTAATTTCCCTTCCCCAAGGCTGTTCAAAATACAAACTACATACTAGCTACTTTTGGAAACAGCCACATTCTTTTAAGCTGTGATAGACAGTAGAATCAATTATAGTATAAATTCAGACTTCTCTTATCTAATTCCTTGATTCGTGATTTTGTGAAAATATATCAGATATACTTAACCCTTCATTATTTCTGGTAATGGGTAGGTATGAGAGAATTAAAACATGAATTCAAAACTTGATTTTTAACCTATGACTTTCTTAAAGTGATTTTTGAAATTACAAGGCCAGCTGTGTCCAGTGTAGCACCAGAAATCCTAACGCAGCACTTAAAAGAACATGAGCTCCATAACTTGTCATTTTCTCTATTTAATTTCTGCTGAAGAATTTTACTGTATCCTTTGGGTATCTCTATTTCATTCATTAATGAGTCCTGGGGATATGAAATGAATGATGGGACTAAACTGTCAGGCAGGAGAGAAATACTGTGGATTTTTTTCCCTGTGTGATATTGCTGTTTTCATCTTAACTCTCTTGCTTCAGGTCCCTGTCATGTTAGCCCTATATTTTCAAAAAAGGACTAAATAGAAGCTTACTGTTAATTTATTTTGGTTTCCTACTTAGTGTTAACTCATTCCCACTTTCATTGTTAGATTTTAGGCTCTTATTCTAAATTTGTTGGCAGGTTATAATGAACTGCTTTAAATTATAATGATTTGGGTTTTTAGGCCTTTTGGGTGAATTATTAATATGAACGATAGAGGAAAAGAAAGCCTATTATTTAGTTTTATTTTTGATAACTCTCTATGAAGCATTTCTTAAGTAAATGTTAGGATGCAATAGAAAAGGCAAAGTAATTTGCATTTAATAGTCCATGTTCTAGCTTTTGGAAATGTCTGCATATATTTTGTTGCTTTTTTTATAGACATAGATTGCTGTTTCACTTTAGAGTAGCCCCATAATTCACTTAAATGAAAGGTTTGCATTCTGTTTTACTTGGAGCAGAGAGAGAAGCCAACTTTCACATTGGTATGTTGACTATGTGTTTCAGATCTCTGCGATACACTTGTTCATTCATGCAACATATGTTTTTATTGGTTAATTTTAAGTGCCAGAGCTTCAACTATAACCACACTTAACTTAAACCTACCTTACTTCTTTTTCCCCAATCCATCCATCAGTTTTGTGTACCTTATTAATAAGACTGGTGGTATTGTTACACACAAGATTGTTGAAAATAGAAACCTTCAGCTAATCCTCAGTTTGCCTTTTGCCTTGCATTTTTACATCTGTTTGGTCACCAATTCCTGTTGATTCCACCTTCTAAGTATCAGATTTTGCCTTTCTCCTTAGCTCTGCTGTGCATGTCTTAGTTTGGGCCCATCATCTCTGTTGCTTTATTAACAAATCCCATCTAAGGCTACCATTCCCTTCCCAGCTAGATACTTCCTAGTATCTTCCTGTAATTAGGAGAGTATTTATGAGCTCTTAAATCACTGGACTTTTTCATTTGAAAAAGAGACTTCTTTTGTTTGAAACTTGGCTTTGTTGAGAGATGAAAGGGTTTTCTAGATTCAAAAACCTCTCTCTAAAAAATTTTTTTTAAATGTTTATTTTATTTTTGAGACAGAGAAAGGCAGAATGTGAGTGGGGGAGGGGCAGAGAGAGAGGGAGACACAGAATCTGAAGCAGCCTCCAGGCTCCAAGCCATCAGCACAGAGCCTAATGCAGGGCTTGAACTCACAAACTGTGAGGTCATGACCTGAGCTGAAGTCGGACGCTCAACCAACTGAGCCACCTAGGTGCCCTGATTCAGAAATATCTCTTAATGATTTGGCCTTTACACACTTTTTTTTAAAAAAGTTTATGTATTTATTTAGAGATAGAGAGCTGGGGAGGGGCAGACAGAGAGGGAAGGATAGAGAGAGAGAGAGAGAGAGAGAGAGAGAGAGAGAGAGAATGAATCTCAATCAGGATCTGTGCTGTCAGCATAGAGCCTGACGTGGGTCTCGAATCCATGAACCATGAAATCATGACCTAAACTGAAATCAAGAGTCAGATGCTTAACGGACTGAGCCACTCAGGTGCCCTAGCCTTTACACACTTTTTGTCCAGCCAGACCAAATAGCATCATAAAATTTTACCTTCTTATAGGCATCAATTGCTGTTTTATTTACTGTTAGTTGAACCTCATAATTCACTTAAATGAATGACTATCCAGTTTGTTTTACTGAGAAAAAGAAGATAAGTCAACTTCTGACACTGGCATATTGACTCTACATTTCATACCACACTGCTACATTGCATACCACATTTCAAACCACCTGGAGAGAAGAGAGGGGCAGGAACTGAGATATGAATGTCCAAGTTCCTACCTTATGGTTGCAACTAATGTGATGTGAAAATTCTAGGACAGGGGCGCCTGGGTGGCGCAGTCGGTTAAGCGTCCGACTTCAGCCAGGTCACGATCTCGCGGACCGTGTCCTGCGTCGGGCTCTGGGCTGATGGCTCGGAGCCTGGAGCCTGTTTCCGATTCTGTGTCTCCCTCTCTCTCTGCCCCTCCCCCGTTCATGCTCTGTCTCTCTCTGTCCCAAAAATAAATAAAAAACGTTGAAAAAAAATTAAAAAAAAAATTCTAGGACAACTCACATAGATTTTGAGGAATGATGGAAAGCTGGAACTAGTGCCCTTCCTTCCTGAGTATGCTTGGAGAGACTGCAAGTCTCATGAAGAATCCCCCTGTCAAACATTGGGCTGGGATGCTGGAGGAAAGTATTGAGACCAATAGACTGGTATAGTCTTCCCAGTTACCCATGGTCAGAATGTGGTTGCAAGAGACCAAGAAGTTCCCATCTGTCCCAGTGGGGGTATGTGAAAGTTTAGAGGGCACAGGTAAAAATAGGTGTAGTGCAGGTTGGGATGAGATAGTCAGTGGCATGGTACCCCAAAAGACCAGAAGCTTCCACACTTCAGTTCACATCAGTACAATAATCTCATGGAGGTTGGCAAGGACTCAGAAGAAAGCACGCTAACTAGACACCTGTCTTCCTGCCTTCTTGAAAAGCTCCAGGGTCTTGCTCCCAGGGGCAAACCCAGAACTGAGGAGGCAGAGAAGAGACTTCTAAAGATGAGAATCAGCTCTTATAGGGAGTTTAAACTTTGAATTGGTTCAAAAGTGTGGCATTTTTAAGCCAGAAGAAACCAAATTATTCTTAACTGGCACTTTTTTATTCTTTTGTCATCAGCTAGAATGAAGATTCATAGGGAATGAAAAAGCTGTTTTCTTGTCCTTCCCTCCACCACAGAGCTGAGCAAATCTGAATAAATTTAGACCCAACTACAATTTACCATATGCACACCTCCACAGGATCCCTCTTACCCGCAAGTATAAAAGTGATACTCCTTTGTGGGCCCTACACAAGTCCTCTATTCTCATCTCCCAACACTGCCATTCTTAATCCCTGCATTCCAGATGCTCTGAAATTCCCCCTAAATCTGGAACCCAAAGTTTCTTCACTCTTTTGTGGCCCCGTATATGCCCTTTGTAGACCTTGGGTGTCCATTCCTGCACTGCACATGGTAAATGCCAACTCATTTGTCAAGACTTAAAGAAAACAACATTGTCTTCTTTGCACTTCCATTACTGCATTTATATTTTCTTCCAGCTCTGGTTTTACATACTTACCTGCTACCACATGAGGCCAGCCCACTTTTGAGTGTTAGGTGTCGCGGCCGGCGCGACAAACACCGAGGTCAGGGTCCTGAGGGTAGGGGAATGCAAGAAAAAAAGAGAGAAGAGAAAGTTTGGGAACAGGAGGGTCCCCTGGGCTGATGGCCCAAGTGACAGCTTTATTGTTGCTGTACACAATCTTTTATAATATAAGACTCTTATGGATCAGGTCATTCTAAGAATAAATAGGTTTCACATGATTGCTGCCAGCCAAAACATTTAGTTCTGTATACCTTGTGAACTTTCTGAACAGGTCACAAGACCTTGTTGGTAGATTGCTAGCAAAACACAGTTCCCATGTTTGTGTCTATCTGACTCAGGGTAGAAAAAGGGAGGTAGCATTACTGCCAACACCTGCAGACCACAGGCTTCAGGAATTAACTTTCTCAGTCTTGACAAGGCTTTCGTATGCCCTTGAAAGTGGGGGAATGGGAGGGGGAACCACCGGGTTGGCTTGAGTCAACAGGGAACATTGCTCGACCCCCCCGGTCTCAGCCTGGCACCAGGGCCTGGCCCCCCACAGTTAGGTAGGCAGACAAAACACCACCAACAATGGTTTTTGAATGAATTAACTAATGGCACTCATAAAAGTTTGTAACAGAATTGTCTTGTGTTTACATTGCTTTTCCTCTTAAATGCCCCATTGAACTTCTCTTTATGCTTGTCAAATAATTAGTTTTAGCTCCAATCTCTTAGTCACAAAACCAGTAAAGCTATGGTTAGCAAAATTTTAACTCAGATAAAAGCATTTAAATGTGTGACACTAATGGCCATTAATATTCTCTCTGTAAAACACTTCTTGATTTAAAATAAGTATTTTCAAGTTAATCATCATTTAATAAAATTCATATTACTTAAAGCTTTGTGCTTTGACTCTGACTAAAGATGAAAGGTTTAAATCTTATTTTGGGGTAGATGTATGCATGACCTCTCAGAATAAACTTCTATCCTTAAATGAAATAAACCAGATATAATTATAGAAGGAAGAAAGCAGAGTGAATAGTTTAACAATGTGATCCTTCAATATGTTCCACAGTATAGCCTCAGAGTAAAAAAGAAAAATCAGTCCCAGGAAACTTGGCATTAGGACTTATTTTTAAAATTCCTGGCTCTAAGAATAGTGAAAAAACAAACAAACAAACAAACAAACAAAAGAAAAAACAACACTGGCTTACATAAACCAGATCATAACTGTGTTTCTGAAAAAGTATCTACAGAGACCACTTTCAATCACTGAGTTAATGTTATACATTTTGTATATATGTATATGTGCATTCTAAAAGAACTCAAATGATATGAGTAAACTTAATCCTATAGTATTCTTAAAAAAATTTTTTTAATGATTATTTATTTTTGAAAGAGAGAGACAGTGTGAGCAGGGAAGGGGCAGAGACAAGGAGACAGAATCCAAAGCAGGCTCCAGGCTCTGAGCTGTCAGCACAGAGCCCGAGGCGGGGCTCGAACCCAAGAACCACGAAATCATGACCTGAGCTGAAGATGGAGGTGTAACCAACTGAGCCACTCAGGGGCCCCAGTCCTGTAGTATTCTAAAGGACACAGTGTTTACAGCCAGAAAACCTGAGTCTTAATCCCATATTTACTATTAGTTACCTATATAACCTTAAGCAACTTAACTTCTCTAGGGAACGGAGTGTGACAGAGTTCTCTTCATGAGTTGTAATTTGTTGGCATCTAAATCAAAACCTCAAAGTAACAGACTAAAGAAGGCAACTAAGAGCAGAGACTGGAGAAATATAAAATGGAAAGAATAATGGGGCGCCTGGGTGGCTCAGTCAGTTAAGCGCCCGTCTTTGGCTCACGTCATGATCTCCTGGTCCATGAGTTCGAGCCCCGCGACAGGCTCTGTGCTGACTGCTCAGAGCCTGGAGCCTGTTTCCGATTCTGTGTCTCCCTCTCTCTCTGACCCTCCCCCGTTCATGCTCTCTCTTTCTCTGTCTCAAAAATAAATAAACGTTAAAAAAAATTAAAAAAAAATGGAAAGAATAAAATTAAAAGGGTAAATGGCATCGATTTCAAAACCCAGGCAGTAGGCAAGTAATCTGAATTTGTGAAAAAACAAACAAATAAACAAACAAAACCATACCTCATATTTTCATAAAGCTATACGCCATCTCAGTTTCTTCTCTTGAAACGTAAAAACATGTTTTCAGACAGGGCAATATTTTCAAGTTTTTATTTGAAATAAAAATTTCAACCTGGCCTCATGTGTTAGCAGGTAAGTATGTAAACTTATTTTCAAATTAAAAATCTAGGTCAGTTCTAAAGTGTATCTATATAATATTTTTATGTATGTTATATATGTATATATGTACTTCATGTATATATATGCTATATTCCAGTTATTATGAATTTTGTGTTGAATATTCTAAGGTCACAGTAACATATCCATTCTTTTATAATCTTACTTTCTCATTTTGTTTCTTTCTTTTTTTTTTTTTTTACTTTATAGTCTAAGCAGGGGAATGCAAGTGGAGTATGTGTCCCCCTGTAGTGGGCCAGATAATGGATCCATTTGGGTGAAGGAAGAAAGCATTTTAATTTCTACTAATATTTATTTTTGTGTCATTTTTCTAATTTATGTTTAAAGTAAGTTTTACAATATTAATAATAATATTGGGTAGTCCACATATAACAACTTCAGTAAAGAATACACATAAATTGTGAGTACGTGATTGAAAGATTTGTACTGATAGTGCTATGTACAGGAGCTAAAATCTCTTCTGGGAGAGATGCCAGCCAGTATAGATTTCTTTCCTTCTGAGATCGATCTGTCAATGTATCTATCTAGATATACATCTAGTTTATATATTCATGTTTTATTGTAAACTTTAAATATAGTCAATAAAGGAAATTTGAAGACTACAAAAATACATAAGAAGACAGGTAAATGGCATAATATTCACGTTTCCCCATCCTTTTACTCATACACAGTGTTCTTTCAAAATCATAATATCATAAAAAAACTAATATAATTGTACATGTCCAGGGTAAGTCACATAAAGATGAAAAACTTCCCAAACTATCTATGATTATTTCTTTGGAGAATTGAATGAGTTGTTGTAACACTCTTTTAGTTTCTGTTAGAATGTACTTTTAGAAAGTGAAGGCTCCTGTTATTTGACTAGGTTAGCATCCTAGATTACAATACATCTCAGAAATATTACTTATGGGATGGTACATAAGCTTGCAATAGAAAGAAGCGATTTTCTTAGTCAATCCTAGAAAAATAATCAGAACCAGGCTGACCAGTAATTGAAGCAATTAACACTTATGTGCTCAATGTACCTAACTCCAACAGCAAGAACTAGAACTCTTGATCGTTATTTCTACATGCGGTATATAAGCCTGGTTCCCAGATGAGCAGGTCTTTCGCTCGTTTTTGCTCGTTGTGGTTTTGGTTGCTGTTGACATTAGGGCATCCTGCTTTTCAGACATAATAAAGATATTTTGGTGAGGAAGAGTAGTTTCTTTTGACTTTTACTTGTACTTTCCTCTCCTAGAAAAGGGAACCTGGCTCTCATTCTCCTTTATTCATGCATGTATTTAATGCAATAAATATTTAAGTGATTCAAATGTACAAAGCACTATGCCAGATATAATCTGGATATCCTGGACAACCTTTTCTCTCTGCATTTTACTTTCAAAATGTCTTGACTTGCTATTTTCCATGGACTTTGCTATGTATCTTATTAGCATCCTATGAGCATGAAATTTACCTATCTGAGCTCTCTTGAGAATAAATGTATTTTAAAATTTGACTTGCTATAATATTTTGAAACTTTTTAGTTTGACACATATTCTAGAGTCTATTTATTTCTTCTGAGATACTTTGGCTACACTGAGGACAAAGTGAGCCATGAGGACTGGAGTGAAGTCCTCAGCTTGAATGACAAGGCCTAAGATTGAATGTGAGATAAAAAGCAATGGCTTTTGTAGTAAAGTGTCTTTTTAAATATAAAAGTTAAAGCACTCTTTTCAAACAAAGTGCAAAACTTTCAAAATAAAAAAATCATTAAATGTGATAACTACCTACCTGATGGCTTTCTTTGTAAACATGACCAATTATTGTTTAAATCAATAATTCTTAACTTATGCACTATTATTCCACAGACTGGGCTATAGATGTTCTATTGGTTAGCTAAATGACAGTCATCTTTCTCAGTTTTCTGAAAACATTAATCAATATAATTTTCTGAATTTATATCTCTCTTCTTTGTTTCCTCATCTATAAAATGAGGATAATACTAAGATCTATTTCCTAGACTTATTGAGAGGATTAAATAAGTTAATAGGTACAAGGTGCTAAGTGTATAAGTGCCGGGTATGTGTGCTCAAAATATGTACATCTTTTCTTAAACTTTGGATAACTACTTTCACTTATCTGATCATTTTAGGAAACGACAAAATTTACAAGCTAATCTCAAACGAACACAATGGGAATTATGAAATAGCCATGCATTTTAGTTCAACATTTTGTTTATTTCTATTGACAATTGTGCCTGTAATATTTATTCTATATTACTCACATATTAAAAATTTGGCAATAAAAGTGCCTTAATTGTTCATAATTAGATTAAATGGACGAATGATTTTTCTGCCATGAACAAGTACTCTAAAACCTGAACACATTCCACAAACATTGCTTATATCACTCCTTGAATTTCTTTCTATTTGAGGAATATTTATTTATTTTTAAATGTTTATTTGTTTTTGAGAGAGAGAGAGAGAGAGAGAGAGGGAGAACAGGGGAGGGGCAGAGAGAGAGGGAGACAGAGGGACCCAAATGGGCTCTGTGCTGGCAGCAATGAGCCCAGTGCAGGGCTCAAACTCATGAATCGTGAGATCATGACCTGAGCCAAGTCAGACGCTTAACTGGCTGAGCCACCTAGGTGCCCCAGGAGTCTTTATTTTTGAGCGCACACATCCCAGGGTCACTAGCAGCTTGTTCTAAACCTTAAATTTGTATGCCTTTTCTTATTCTTACTCCCTTAGCAGAGTATAGAGGGTCACCTTCCTTCCTCCTCTGCCTCAGTTTTCCTGTCTTTCTACCCATTGAAAAGGAAGAAAAGAGAGCTCTTGAAAGTAGAACTATCCTTCCCTAGCAGTGAGGCCAATGTTTTCCCTGTCCTTAATTAGAAAAGTTATTTTCCAAATTCCTCTTTTCATTTAATTTGGAGAATGTTTCACTTCAAATTCTTCATATTACATGTTGCTTCTTGGTCAACCAGCCCCAACACCTGGATTTGGCCCTTACAACCTCCTAAACTATATGCTGTTAAAGGCAAGAAATCTCTATCCATGAGACTAATATTTAGGAGATTTAAAATAAACAAGTTAAAATAATTCGACTGGTTTTAAAACTAAAATGTTCAGTGGTTTTTATTAGTTTATTTTTTGTTTTTGTTTAATTCTACTGGGGATAATTATATTGGGATCACATACCTCCTCTATATAGGCCATTCTGTTTTCTGGATCCCCACATTCAGAAATATTTTGATTATTATTGAATAGTCAGATTTTCTAGGCTCTAAGCTTAGATTTCAATGAAAATTACAGGATTTTTTTTTTTAAGAAACGACAAAGAATAACTAAGAGACTCTAAATAGTTTAAAATTAGGCTCTGAGCATATTGGTCAGTTTATTTCCATGGTTATGAGATCCTTGTCTTATTCAATGCAGTGAAAATTCAATACCTTAGGCAGTTGGCCCAAGTTTGATTTTTAGGCATTTTGATTTATAAATTGAATTCTATGTAACCTTTACAGGATTCCCAACTCCATTATCATGTTATTACTTTTGTAATGTGTTTTGAGCACTGCCAATGTGTTCAGAATTGAAAAGCATATTAAAGTGAGCCTATTCCCACAATGGTCTAAACATTTTAGCTGAACTTTTTATTTTTCCACCTCTGCACATTTTGAAAATGCTGCTGTATATTATTTTGCCCCAAATAGACAGAAGTTCCTTTCAAAGTAAGTGTTATTTGAGAGTTCTCATTTGCTAGTGTTGCTAGACTCCAGAGGACATTCTTTGGGGGTCCTTAATGGTAGCCTAAGGTGACAGCCATCATCCCATCATCCCTCACATCTTTCAGGATGTTTGGGCCCTGTTATAAGAAATGAGCTTTGAAGTGTCCTTATTTTCTCCAGTATCTATGTATGGAAAATGGCCATTTTTACTTTCAAATCTCTAAATTTTCTTGTTGATCTAGGTCCATATTTTACTAATGAATGTGTCTACCTGAATATATCACAAATTTCTTAAGAGGCTAGGAACTCGGATAAATGTCTTTGTCTTTCAAGTGTTACTGTCTTTTAACTTTTCTAATCATTGTAGATGATGCTCCAGTTGTTCATTTCCCAGAGAAGCATCCAAAAGTCACTTTAAGGTGATTATCTTTTTATCTTCAGGCTCACTGAATCACTGAATCCTTGCTCTATTTCCAGGCCCACAAGACTATTATGCCTGAGATTTTGACTATATAATAATAGATTCAGGATATCCAGGGTTTAGTTATAATTTGCATGCCATTCACTTAACTAAAAGGCACGGAATTTTATACTGACTTTCAGTTTTCATTTTGTCATATTAGGCTTGTCAAATTTGGGAAAACTATTACTTAGGTTTCACCCGGAACCATTTAGGCTGATTTGAAAAATTGGTGTATTCAAACCGATTATGGCACATATTCATTCCTTATTTTTCACTCCGATGGCTCAGCCCTACATCCAGGTGCCAATAAATTTGGAAGCTGTTTATTAGTTTATTAAATCGCATAAGTGAGGATAAGATAAAAAAAAATTTTTTTTTGAGAGAAAGAGCACGAGCAGGGCAGAGGGGCAGAGGGAGAGAAAGAGAGAGAATCTTAAGCAGACTCCACACTCGGTGCAGAGCTGGACACGGGGTTCCATCCCACGACGCTGGGATCATGACTTGAAACAAAATCAAGAGTTGGATGCTCAATCAACTGAGCCACCCAGGTGCCCCAATAAAAACATAATGTTTCTAATCATATTTGGTAACGTAAAAACTTGGTTGGTAGTGATGTTTAGTTTACTTATTCAAAGATCAAACAGCAAGAATCGCTCTATCATTGTTTTTACATTGAAATAATCAACCACTGAGCCATGCTTGACCTTTGTAAAGCCATTAGTTGAACTAAGCGGAAAGCACATTCCAATTCTGAATTGGATGTTTAGAATGAGTGTTAGAGTAATGCCTGTGATTAATGAGGATGATCTTGACAATTATGGCTCACTATTTGTTCACATTCCAATTTTAAAATAAAACTTAAAAGCTTAATACTGCCTTCACCGGTACTCTTTCTTCATCCTTGTGGTATATTTTTAAACTGAAGAAAGTTTTATGGTAGCTGCTGAAATTTAAAGGAGATGTATTTAGCCTGGCTAAATAGTTGAAGAAATGATTTGCTGAAAAATAAATCATAGTACGTAACATTGCTAAAAACTGATAAATTTGGGGAGGAGGGAAATTAGCTTAGTATTCAAAAATACTATTTAGTTATTAGAAGTATTCATTTGTGACCAATTAGTTTCTGAATGTTTCATTTAATAACAAAAGCAAATTATTTAAATTCTTTTTTAAAATAATTTTTTTAACGTTTATTTATTTTTGAGAGCAAGAGAGAGTGACCGAGCAGGGGAGGGGCAGAGAGAGAGGGAGCCACAGAATCTGAAGCAGTCTCCAGTCTCTGAGCTATCAGTACAGAGCCCCATGTGGGGCTCAAACCCACGAACTACAAGATCATGACCTGAGCCAAAGTCAGACACTTAGCCACTGAGCCACCCAGAAACAAAAATTTAATATTATTAAAATGTTGCCAAATAATTTGAAATGGCATAAATGACAAAAAATTAGTCTAAAAATTGAAAGCCCAAATATAATTAACAAAAATTTAAAAAATCCATAAAGGCTATAAAACTATTCCCAGATTTTGCTGAAATTATCCAGTCTCCTCAGCCCATTTATACTATTAGTATGTTTTGATAAATGGACAAAAATGCTCAAAGGCATATAAAATTTTTCCCTTCATCATCCCCATCATGCACCAACATTATCCTCTCTTTCACTCCTCCTGAAACACACCCAAAGATCATAGGTAACTATAAACACTGAACTTAGGCTTCAAAGCATAAATGTCTAGGAATTTCTAAGAATTCTGAAATACCAGACTTTGGAGTTGGGTGGAAGTAGGTAAGGATGACAGGATCTTGTTCGTAAGAGATTTAAACAAACTGGCTTTCCCATATACTGAATAATAAAGGGGATGGGAGTCACCTAGTAGGTATAGACCCTACTACAGAGTAGGGAAGAGCTATCCTGTAGGGTGGTGAAAGTATAGCATGGCTGGGGTGGAATTTTAGTCTCCTTATGTATTCCTCTGCTAGGGCCACTGTGATAAAGTACTACAAACTGGGTAGTTCAGACAACAGATTTATTTTCTCACAGTTCTGGAGGCTAGAAGATGGAGATCAGGCTGTCGGCAAGGGTGGTTCCTTCTGAAGGCTTCCAGGAAGCCTCTGTTCTATGCCTCAATCCTCTGGTGGTTTGCTAGCAATCGTGGGCATTCCCCAGCTTCTAGAAGCATTACCCTGGCAATGTGCATGGGTAGCACAGCTCGCAGCTGTGGACATGATATTCTACCGTATGGGTCTCTGTCAGTATTGCTTCTGAAATTTGGATGTGTCTCCATGACGCTCTACTATCCTTACAAGGACTGATTTTAGAATGCCCTTTTCTTCATTTCTCTCTCCTCTGAATCGTAGTCTTATGCATGTGCAGCTCATTATACCGGGGCCTAGGTCATACAGTTGAATCCAGCTGAAAAGGATGCTGAGAAAAATTTCTAACTTCTTACTTGGAAAGATGAGACTCAGATGGTGACAAATTCCTTCAAACATAAGAAGAATAAATTAAATGAGCTAAGATATTAGAAACCTTGTGAAAATGTTCATGTCATATTCCATCATAGGCAACTACCATAACTTTCTGATTTATTTCCTTTAATAATGATCTTCTTGGTTGACTCCAACTCCCTTTTACAGTAAATAACTTGGACAACCCAGTTCTTTAAGATATATTTGGGTTATAAGGTACTTATCATACATATCCTATTTTATGTGATACTGCTAAGCTTCTGAGAAGGTCGGCACCAGCAGTCAGTCAGGATACCAGTTTCCTCAAATGCTTGCCAAATGTTTTTCATTATCTTATATAAAGTATTTTATGATTGCTTTGTTAATTGTATATCTAATTGTTAGTGAGGTTGAGCATCTCGTTATATACATTTTAGATATTCCCATTTCTCCTACATGTTTTATCTTCTGTCTTTTCTATCTTTCTTTTGTTAATTTACAGAAGTTCCTTGTAAATTTTAGATATCAATCTTTTGTTTTTCTAGGAATTTAAAAACATTTTCAGTCAGTATATCACAGTTTGTAACTTTGTGATCTTTTGCTAAAGAAAAATCTTTAATTTTGGTGTTGTAAAATCATTTGATTTTTTTTACCTTATGCTTTATAATTTGGGGGTCTTGGAAAAGAAGGTCACTGAACAAGTGTTCTACCTCTTTGCCTTTAGAAGTTTTACCTTTATTCCCTCTTCGAGTTTTACCTTTCACCTTTATTTATTTATTTAATCCATCAAGTGTTCCATTAGATATGGAGAGAGGAGTCCAGCCTAATTTTTCTCCATATTGAGTCAGTTTTTTTCACTGCTATCTACTAAATCACCTCCCCCTGATTTGTAGTGCTACCTTTTAGTTTCTGTACTTGCGTGGATCTGTTTTCAAACTTTCTAGTATGAAAATTTATGAGAACTTGCTTTTTGTGTGAACATTGTTATTATTTTTAAAAGTATCCTAGGATTCTGTATAATTTCTTGATCCTTTGTTAGATGAGCTTTTAATCTTTTATTTATCAGAACTAACTAGCTATTCCTGGATCTTTATTTTTCCATATAAATTTTAATAATTTGTTGATTTTCTTAGACATTCCCTATGCAATTTAATTAGTATTGTACTATAGGTTAATGGAATTTTCATTTCATTCATGAATGTAATATCTCTATTTTTCTTTGCATCTTTTAAGTTTTATAAGTTTCATTCTAAAAGTCATGGGCATTTTCATTAGGATAATGCCTAGATATTTAATAATTTTGTTTATATTGTGAATAATGTCTTATTTTTCTATTTGGTTATTGTTGAGGAATAATAGTTGAATTTTACTGAATTTTATCTGGCAACTACTACTTCTATAGCATTCTTCTAAGTAGATGAGCAGATTACCTGAAAATAATAATTTTGTCTCTTTAACCACACTTGAGAATTGAAAAAATTGCTATTTAAAATATTTATCTTGCTTTAATGTAAAGGGAGAAATTAAAATTTCTTTATTTTATATGCTGTTTGCTGTAAATTTTGGTAGGTAGTTTTCTTTCAAGTTAAATAAGTTCTTTTCTAGTATACTATATTATAAATTCCTAGGATAACTATGTTTTGATATAGTTTGATACTTATTCTTAATTCTGTGACATCATCATGTAATTTTTTTCATCTTTTAGTTAATTAATGTGAGAAATTGTATTTTTATATTTGTTGATCTCAAACCATCCTTGAATTCTTAGAATAAGCCATACCTGATCATGAGGTATAATTTTAATACATATTTTTAAGTTAGTATTCAATTCAGAGTTTTTCTAAGTTCGTAAGATAAATAAGACTATTACTTTATTTTATTTTATTATTTACACAATCTTGAAATTAAGCTTATATTAATCTTTTTAAAGTTTTCTGTTTTCTATCTGGAACAAATGGTATAACACAGAGATTATTAATAGTATGGAAGAACTGTCTTCTAAGGCCATCTGAGCTGGGAGATTTTGAAGGTTTTTGATTAGCATTTTAATTATTTTGGAGGGGGAGGCATTATTCTTATTGAAATAATAAGAAAATGTGCTATGTTATATACTCATCCTTACCTCCTACGTCTCTTGCATTTATTTTATTTGTGGACCAAGTATTTCTATCAAAATTTTCAAAGACATGTTAAGGGCAAATGTTCAGAGACCTTATATGGCAGAAAATATCTTTATTTTTCAATTTTAAATAAAAGCTTAGCAAAACATTACATTTTAGGTTTAAAGTTCATTTCCTTTATTTATTTATTTATTTATTTATTTATTTATTTATTTTCAAATGTTTATTTATTTACTTTGTGGGGGGAGGAGGGAGAGCACAGTGGGGTAGGAGCAGAGAGAGAGAGAGAGAGAGAGAGAGAGAGAGAGAGAGAATCTGAAGGAGGCTCCAGCCTCTGAGCTGTCAGCACTGAGCCCAACACAGGGCTGGAACCCATGAACTGTGAGATCATGACCTGAGCTTAAGTTGGATGCTTAAAGGACTGAGCCACCCAGGTGCCCCCAAACTGCTCTTCCTTTAATTTTGAAAACATTACTTGAATGTTTTTTGTGTTCAGTATTTCTGAAAGAAGCAAAAACATTTTTCTGATTCTTTTTCTTTCAAGGTCTTCTGCTCTTTCAGGAAGCTTTTTGTAATTTTTTCCTGTCTTTGAAATTATTAAATTTTACTGTACTGTGGTCAGAATATTTATTTACTTTTTCTATCTAGTTTTATTGCCACCCTGAGTCATTTCACTTGAGATCTTTCATTTTTCTTTAATTATGGAGATTTGCTAGTTATTTCTTCAAACACTTCCTTTCCATCACATATTTCTTTTCTTTAAAACACTGCTGTTTTATGTGTGTTGATACTTTCTCCTCTGCCTTTTATACTTCTCAAAAGGTTTTTAAATTTATTTTTCATTTTGGCTTCATTTCTGATGGCTTCTGAGAATGTTCTTTCACCTGTCTTATAGCTAACAAACATTTCATTCTTTGCATGTGACTTATCTGCTTTTCAACCTACTTAGTAAGTTCTATCAGTTCTTGTGTTCAGTTCTAGTGTTTCATATTGGTGTTTCTTTATAATTGCTTTTCATTCTTCATGTAACTACTATTATCCCTTATAGTTTTGAAAACATCTCATTAATTTGACATTCCTTTTTACTTTAGATTATTAATTCAGCTTCATCTAATGCAGTTTGTCAGTTAAGTGTGTGTGTGTGTGTGTGTGTGTGTGTGTGTGTGTGTGATAGTGATTGGGCTTTCTCAGTGATTTTTATTGTCTGCAAAAGTTCGTTGTCTCTAGAGGTGAGTAGTGACTTTGTCTGACTATATGTATTTTCTTTTGCGGATAGGGGTGAGGAATGCTAAAGACCAAACCTTTGCATGCTCTTCTACTTGTGAGTTTAGGAACAGAGGGGTAGGTGGGACCTGCCTTAAACAAAGAGCCTCTGCCTTCACAGTAGGGCTAGATCACTCTCCGTTTACCACACACCAGTAGACCTCTCTGGGCCTCAGGGAATTTCCTTGAACCCCTATTGACACTGTTATTTACTTGAACAACCTAGAAGTCAGAATATGAAGTGGGTGGGGCGCCTGGGTGGCTCAGTTGGTTAAGCGTCTGACTTCAGCTCAGGTCATGATTTCACAGTCCGTGAGTTCGAGCCCAGCCTTGGGCTCTGTGCTGACAGCTCAGAGCCTGGAACCTGCTTCAGTCTGTGTTTCCCCCTCTCTCTGCCCCTCCCCTGCTCATGCTCTGTCTCTGTCTCAAAAATAAATAAATACATTAAAAAAATAAAAAAAAAAAAGAATATGAAGTGGGTGGAGAATGAGTGTCTGCTTGTAAACGTTATCTATCTCCTACCTTAGCCAGCTAGAGTCCCCACTGATATTGCCCTACCAGCTAGCCTGGGCGAGCCTGCTGACATTGCTGTGCACTTACTTTGCATGGGGAATGGGTAGACACTGATCCACCCTACTAATCTGAAAAGAAAAAAGAATTCAACTAAAAAGCTGCCCCTCATACCCATTTCCAAAGCCCTCTTATGCTCTTGTACTTCAAAATCTTGTCTTCCTAGAGTTTTCCTGCCATTTAAAATTGTTATATTCTCAGAACTACCAATATCCCCCTTGATTTGGTTTGGGTACAAGGGAGGATGCCAGACGCTTACCTTTGTTCATTATCTTGTCAAGGACCCTTGATTTCATTTTCTTCATTTAATTTTGGAGGGATGGTGATGATTCTCACTGGATATTGACTCTTCTATTTCTTTCAACCTGCTTGTCTATCCCTCAGTTTTTCTTTTGGCAGTACCATTACTATTTATAACCATTTTCCTTACTACATATTTGTATTCTTGTGTTGTTTGTTACATATTCCCCCAAACTCCCCAAAGAAAATCCTTTCTCAGATTTTAGATTGATTTTGTATTTCATGACAATGATTTCAGGGTTCATAGACTGAATCATAATTTCAGCTATTTCAAACTCATAAATCAGTATTACTAAGGTGTATCTGAAGAACTAAAACACTTTTATTGCAAATCTGAGTGATAATATGGGCCTCAGGATTGCCCTGGAATATGGATGAGAACCGACCATTTAGGAACAAATATTCTGGCTGATAACAGACAGCCAGCCAAACGCAGCCCCTGATAAAGATAAATAACCTGTACTCAGGGAAATTTTTTGCATCATTAAACATGGTGAGCATATTAGCTAGCAGGGGGTGGAGCCGAGTCCCCAAAGAGATAAATCTAAATTATGTGCGCTGCAGTGATCATAACAGTAATGCACCATCTTGGCTAACTAGCTGACATCAATGGGGAAGGGAATTTCAGATTTAAATGAACCAAACTAAAAGCATTTCAGTGCACATACAGATTAATTGGAGCATATTCATGAACTTTTCAGCCCTATTATGCCTCTTTTCAGTTTTCTTTTTCTTTTTTTCTTTCTTTCTTTCTTTTTTTTTTGACTGGTGCCAAATACAAATAGCTTAGAATTTTCCTGTCAAACCTTGCATCTTTGTTTCTTCTTTTCACTTTCTTATGCAGCTTGATTAATTACTCTCCAATTTGCTCTGCATTAATCTCCCTCCTACACAGTTGTATCAGTACTTGCCAAAATCTCTTTTTGTGTGTGTGTGTGTGCAACTAAGATGGATAATATAAGTTCAGTGACATTGCTCTTAGATGAGTCAATAAAGTAGTCATTTGTTAATACTGTACTTTTGAAACACAGAATATCCCAAATTCAAGGTGAAAAAGCACTGCTAATTGCTTCAGAAGACACATCTTGTTGATAATGCAACCAATTTGAAAAATCTGAGAAAGCTTTCTTATAACAAAATTTGATTTTGTTATTCATTGTTATTTGTGTTAGACAATCTCTTACTGGTAAGGTACCTACCTATACTGAAAAATCACAATATCCGATTTTCTTTCACTCATCTCCCTTTGTACCTCCAGGAAGTTATAGTACTATACTGGTAAATGGAGAAGAAAAACATTACTGGGTTGTGGGAATAAGTTAGCCAATACTTAAAGATATGTTTTTTTTCCATACTTCAGATAAAAATAATTAAGTGAGCTCCTGCTAGACTGTAAGATATACATGGCAATGCCTGTCTTAATTCACAGTTGTCATGCCAATGCACAGCACACTTATGTAATAGGTGCCAGGTAAAGATTTGTGGAATGAATGATTAATTTTCAAAACTGTTTCTATGATAGGAAACAATTGATGTAAAGTTGGGGCTGGTGAGAGGAGTAGCAGTGAAAGTTGACTTACAGTTTTAACCAGAGAGGAAACTACTTGGAATAGATACCACTAGGCCATTTTTTTATTTATTGATTTTTCACATGTTTGTGGATATGCCAGTCATTTTCCTTATGAAAGTTTATCTGTTAAAAGTGAACTCCCAAAATCATCTATCCTGGAAAGATACCTGGAGATACTGTGGGTTTCAATTACACTTCAACCACTTCCTGTAGAATAATCTGAGTCAATCCCTCAACCTCTTTCTTTCAACTTCTTCAGATGAGTGACAGGATACTTCTCACCAGGGGTCATTGTGATGGTTAAATGAATAAAGCATGGCGTGTGATGGTACCTAGCACAATATGCAGAAGGTGAGTGTGACACGTTGTCTACTTTCTTGCTGCTTCCCTGCTCTTCCGAGTGCAAGGACAACGCTTTCTAAATCACAGTCCTTTTATTTACAACAGTCAGAGCTCTCATAGATAATAAATATGCTTTTATACTTAATTGTTCTTAATTTGAAAAGATGCCAGAAACATGACTTATATAGATACTAAAGCATAATCCAGAAGCCTGTCATATTGAAAATAAATAAGATTTAAAACCTAACTTTTCTATCTAATCTTTTTTTCTGGACATGACAACCTAATCTTATTTTCCCCTCATTACTGAGTAGACTGCTTCTTTCCAGTTCTCCTGGATTCTGTTACAAATCAATTCCTGATCCCAGAGGCTTGGCCTCTGGCAGTTTCTCTTTTGCGTTTCTAGTCCTAGTAATTTTTGTATCTTCCAACAACAGTGAGTGCATTTACTTTGCTGGCCTGTATTGTAAGGTGGAGTTTTGCTCTCCTGCCCCCTTGTGTATGTCTACAAAATGCGGAATACTGACAACGCTGATGCCTTTTTTTCTTGACTTTCTTTTAATAAAGAAAATCCTATTGACTGCCCCCCTGCCCTTGACTCTGCTTTTTTTTAATGCAAACACACACTTATAATGAAGGAAATGTACCAAGTTGCCTGCTTTCATAGCAAGACTTCTACTCTTTCTAACCTGCCATTCCTCTACTAGATTTCCCTCTAGGGTAATCAAATGGAATATTTTTCAATGCATTTATGTCTGTTTAGGGTGTTGAATAGAAAGTTAAAAGATAGGCAAATGGAAGGTTTTAGTTTGAGGAAAAAGGAATGAAAAGTTAACAAATGGAATTATTGTGACTCAAATATTGTGCTTAGTTACTTTGCTTTATTCAGATATAATCTGGATAAAACATCTAGTCTGGCTATTTATTTATCCAAAAAAAGTTTGTAAAGTAGTTAGATTTATTAGAATAATTTTTTTTGTTCCTTTAACTTTGGTATCAAGAGACTTAGCACAAGTATAATAAGGCTTTAGGGATTCAGCGCAGGAAATGATTACTAGGGAGGCAAACTTCACAGGGGATGGGAATGGCATTTAGGTCATTCCCCTTAGTCTATCTTGGGGCAACCTACCTAATATCTAGCACAAAAGTCACATGAGCGAGATACCATCTTTCTCAGTTCAGAACCAAGTTCTTAGATTTGTTCATTGCATCTAATTATTACCACGTTGGAACATCTTTTTTCCATACAGCTGTTCTTATCCTAGTCCCACCTTGAATGAAAGACTCCCCTTCAATGTCAGTTGATGGCGATCTAGGTTCTTCTCCACTCCCTTGCCCACCCCTTAAGATCCCTGGGCATAAATATCTTCCTAGGGCTCAATTTGGGATTTATTTTAATTCTCTTGATTCAAGAATGAAAAGAATGTAGTGCCTGGATGACTCAGTTGGTTAAGTATCCTACTCTTAATTTTGGCTCAGGTTCACAGTTTGTAAGTTAGAGCCCCACATCAGGCTCTGTGCTGACAGCACAGAACCTGCTTGTGATTCTCTGTCTCCCTCTCTCTTTGCCCCTCCACGCACACGCACTCTCTCTCTCTCAAAAAATAAAAATAAAAGTAAAATAAAATAAAATAAAATAAACATTAAAAAAAGTGAATGAAAAGTAGACAGGTGATTCAGAAAGAGATTTGCTCTATCTCTATAGCAAGACTATGAGAAAGGCATGTAAAAATATCTTCTTTACACAGAATGTCATTTATAGATTAGGAATTAGTGTGGTGTACTGGTGAGGTAGGGAGACATTTGGTCTCCTTATGCATATTGTTTAATATCCTAGTTTTAAGTGATAACTTACAGAATACATTTCCTGTAACTTTGTATGAAATCCTCTAATAGAACCAAAAAGTGCATTACATTCTATGAGGTAACACCTTACATATTAGAAATGATCTACTATTTTTGCTGTCATTACTTTGAATGTTCTTTGACAATTTTTTTTGGTAATAACAGCAAGATTTATCAAGCTACTTTCATGTAGACAGAAATCTCTTTAATATAAAAATAATAATTATGAACGCAGCATTAGCAATTACTTTTTTATTTATTTTTTAAAAAATTATATACAAGTTAGTTAGCATACAGTGCAACAATGATTTCAGGAGTAGATTCCTTAATGCCCTTTACCCATTTAGCCCATTCCCCATCCCACAACGCCTCCAGTAACCCTCTGTTTGTTCTCCATCTTTAAGAGTCTCTTATATTTTGTCCCCCTCCCTGTTTTTATATTATTTTTGCTTCCCTTCTCTTATATTCATCTGTGTATCTTAAAGTCCTCATATGAGTGAAGTCATATGGTATTTGTCTTCCTCTGACTAATTTCACATAGCATAATACCCTCTAGTTCCATCCATGTAGTTGCAAATGGCAAGATTCCACTCTTTTTGATTGCCAAGCAATGCGCCATTGTATGTATGTATACACACACACACACACACACACACCACATCTTCTTTATACATTTGTCCATCAATGGACATCTGGTCTCTTTCCATACTTTGGCTATTGCTGATAGTATGGCTGTAAACATTGGGGTGCATGTGTCCCTTTAGAACAGCATACCTGCATCCCTTGGATAAATACCTAGTAGTGCAATTGCTGGGTCGTAGGGTAGTTCTATTTTTAGGTTTTTTTTTTTTAGGAACCTCCATACTATTTTCCAGAGTGGCTGCACCAATTTGCATTCCCACCAGCAGTACAAAAGAGATCCTCTTTCTCCACACCCTCAGCAACATTTGTTGTTTCCTGAGTTGTTAATGTTAGTCATTCTGACAGGTGTGAGGTGATATCTCATTGTGGTTTTGAGTTGTATTTCCCTGATGATGAGTGATGTTGAGCATTTTTTCATGTGTCAGTTGGCCATCTAGATGTCTTCTTTGGAGAAGTGTCTACTCATGTCTTTTGCCCATTTCTTCACCGGATTATTGTTTTTTGGGTGTTGAGTTTGATAAATTCTTCATAGATTTTGGATACTAACCCTTTTTCTGATATGTCGTTTGCAAATATCTTCTCCCATTCCATCAGTTGCCTTTTAGTTTTGCTGATTGTTTCCTTTGATGTGCAGCAGATTTTTATTTTGATGAGGTCCCAATAGTTCATTTTTGCTTTAGTTTCCCTTGCCTCTGGAGACTTGTTGAGTAAGTAGTTGCGGAGGCCAAGGTCAAAGCGATTTTTTCTCCTCAAGAATTTTGATGTCTTCCTGTCTTACATTTAGGTCTTTCATCCATTTTGAGTTTATTTTTGTGTATGGTGTAAGAAAATGGTCCAGGTTCATTCTTCTGCGTGTTGCTATCCAGTTTTCCCAGGACCACTTGCTGAAGAGACTGTCTTTATTCCATTGGATATTCTTTCCTGATTTGTCAAAGATTAGTTGGCCATACGTTTGTGGGTCCATTTCTGGGTTTTCTATTCTGTTCCATTGATCTGAGTGTCTGTTTTTGTGCCAGTACCACACTTGTCTTGATGATTACAGCTTTGTAATACAGCTTGAAGTCTGGGATTGTGATGCCTCCTGCTTTAGTTTTCTTTTTCAAGATTGCTTTGGCTATTCGGGGTCTTTTCTAGTTCCCTACAAATTTTAGGATTGTTTGCTCTAGCTCTGTGAAGAATGCTGGTGTTATTTTGATAGGGATTGCATTGAATATGTAGATTGCTTTGGGTAGTATTGACATTTTAACGATATTTGTTCTTCTTATCCAGGAGCATGGAATCTTTTTCCATTTTTTTGTGTCTTCTTCAATTTCTTTCATAAGCTTTCTATAGTTTTCAGTGTATAGATTTTTCACCTCTTTGGTTAGATTTATTCCTGGGTATTTTATGGTTATTGGTGAAATTTTAAATGGCGTCAATTCTTTGATTTCTCATTCTGTTGCTTCATTATTGATGTATAGGGATGCAACCAATTTCTGTGCATTGATTTTATATCCTGCAATTTTGCTGAATTCATGGATGAATTCTAGAAGTTTTTTTGTGAAATCTTTAGGGTTTTCCATATAGAGTATCATGTCATCTGTGAAGAGTGAAAGTTTGACCTCCTCCTGGCCAATTTGGATGTGTTGTCTGATTGCTGAGGCTAAGATTTCCAATACTGTGTTGAATAACAGTGATGAGAGTGGACATCCCTGTCTTATTCCTGACTTTAGGGGGAAAGCTCTCAGTTTTTCCCCATTGAGGATTATATTAGTGTTGGGTCGTTCATATATGGCTTTTATGATCTTGACATATGATCCTTCTATCCCTGCTTTCTTGAGGGTTTTTAAGCAAGAAATGATGCTGTATTTTTTTGAATGCTTTCTCTGCATCTATTGAGAAGATCATGTGGTTCTTGTCCTTTCTTTTCTTGATGTAATGAATCACACTGATTGTTTTGCAGATATTGAACCAGCCCTGCATCCCAGGTATAAATCCCACTTGGTCGTGGTGAACAATTTTTTTTAATGTATTGTTGGATCCAGTTGGCTAGTATCTTGTTGAGGATTTTTGCATCCATGTTTGTCAGGGAAATTGGTCTATAGTTCTCCTTTTTAGTGGGTCTCTGTCTGGTTTTGGAATCAAGGTAATGCTGACTTCATAGAAAGGGTTTGGAAGTTTTCCTTCCGTTTCTATTTTTTGGAACAGCTTCAGGAGAATAGGTGATAATTCTTCCTTAAATGTTTGGTAGAATTCCCCTGGAAAACCATCTGGCCCTGGACTCTTGTTTTTTGGGAGATATTTGATTACTAATTCGATTTCCTTACTGTTTATGGGTCTGTTCAAATTTTCTATTTCTTCCTGTTTCAGTTTTGGTAGTGTATATGTTTCTAGGAATTTGTCCATTTCTTCCAGATTACCGATTTTATTGGCATATAATTGCTCATAATATTCTCTTATTATTGTTTTTATTTCTGTTGTGTTGGTTGTGATCTCTCTTCTTTCATTCTTGATTTTATTTATTTGAGTCCTTTCCTTTTTCTTTTTGATCAAACTGGCTGGAGGTTTATCAATTTTGTTAATTCTTTCAAAGAACTAGCTTCTGGTTTCATTGATTTGTTCTACTGTTTGTTGTTGTTGTTGTTATTGTTGTTGTTGTTGGTTTTGATAGCATTAATATCTGCTCTAATCTTTATTATTTCCTGTCTTCTGCTGGTTTTGGGTTTTATTTGCTGTTCTTTTTCCAGCTCCTTAAGGCATATGGTTAGGTTGTGTATCTGAGATCTTTCTTCCTTCTTTAGGAAGGCCTGGATTGCTATGTACTTTCCTCTTATGACCGCCTTTGCTGCATCCCAGAAGTTTGGGGTTGTGGTGTTATCATTTTCATTGACTTCCATATACTTTTCAATTTCCTCTTTAACTTCTTGGTTAGCCCATTCATTCTTTAGTAGGATATTCTTCAGGCTCCAAGTATTTGTTACCTTTCCAATTTTTTTCTTGTGGTTGATTTCGAGTTTTATAACGTTTTGGTCTGAACATATGCACGGTATGATCTTGATCTTTTTGTACTTACTTAGGGCTGATTTGTGTCCCAGTATGTGGTCTATTCTGGAGAATGTTCCATGTGCACTGGAGAAGAATGCATATCTGTTAAGTCCATGTGGTCCAGTGTGTCATTCAAAGCCATTGTTTCCTTGTTGGTTTTTTGATTAGATGATCTGTCCATTGTTGTAAGTGGGGTGTTGAAGTTCCCTATTATTATGGTATTATTATCAATGAGTTTCTTTATGTTTGTGATTAATTGTTTTATATATTTGGGTGCTTTCACATTTGGAAAATAAATGTTTACAATTGTTAGGTCCTCTTGGTGGATAGACACCCTTAATTTGATTTAGTGCCCTTCTTCATCTCTTGTTACAGTCTTTATTTTAAACTCTAGATTGTCTGTTATAAGTATGGCTACTCTGGCTTTCTTTTGTTGACCATTAGCATGATAGATGGCTCTCCATCCCCTTACTTTCAATCTGAAGGAGTATATGTCCCAAGGGTGTCTCTTGCAAACAGCATATAGATGGCTCTTGTTTTCTCATCCATTCTGTTACCCTATGTCTTTTGATTGGAGCATTTGGTCCACTGACATTTAGAATAAGTATGGAATGATATAAGTTTATTGCCATTATGTTGCTTGTAGAGTTGGAGTTTCTATTGGTGTTCTCTGGGCCTTTCAAGTCTTTGTTGCTTTTGGTCCTTTTTTTCCCCCCTGTCTTTTCTCCCCTCAGAGAGTCCCCCTTAAAATTTCTTGCAGGGCTGGTTTAGTGGTCACAAACTCCTTCAATTTTTGTTTGTCTGGGAAACTTTTTATCTGTCCTTCTATTTTGAATGACAGCCTTGATAGATAAAGAATTCTTAGGTGCATATTTTTCTGATTCAGCACATTTAATATATCCCGCCACTCCTTTCTGGCCTGCCAAGTTTCTGTGGATAAGTCTGCTGCAAACATGATCTGTCTTCCCTTGTAGGTTAAGGACATTTTTTTCCCTGCTGCTTTCATGATTCTTTCCTTTCCTCAGTATTTTGTGGATTTGACTATGATATGCCTTGTTGAAGGTTGGTTTTTGTTGAATCTAATGATAGTCTTCTGTGCTTTATGGATATTGATGCCTGTATCTTTCCCCAGGTTAGGAATGTTTCTCGCTATGATTTGCTCACATAACCCTTCTATGCCTTTTTCTCTCTCTTCCTCTTCTAGGACCCCTATAATTCTGATGTTATTTTTTAATGAGTCACTGATCTCTAATTCTTAAATTGTGCTCTTTTGCCTTAGTTTTCCTCTTTTTTTCTGCTTCATTATTCTCCATAAGTTTGTCCTCTGTATCACTGATTGGTTGCACTCCCTCATCTATCTTTGCCACTGTGGCAGCCATTTGAGATTGCAGCTCAGTTATAGCATTTTTTATTTCATTCTGACTAGCTTTTACTTCTTTTATATTCACAGAAGGGATTCTAATCTATTTTTGACCCCAGCTAGTATTCTTACTATCGTGATTCTAAATTCTGGTTCAGACATCTTGCTTGCACCTGTGTTAAGTCCCTGGCTGTCATTTCTTCTTGCTCTTTCTTTTGGGGTGAATTCCTTTGTTTTGTCATTTTGATGGAAGAAAAGGAATTAATTAAGTAAAAAAAGTTAAAATTAAAAACAACACACACACACAAAATCAAATAAATGATGCTAGATCCTAGGATCTCCCTTTTTTGTTCTGGTTGTTGAAAGGAGCTCGATAGATTAGAAGAAAGTTGGGGGAGGAAAATATTTGAAAATTTGAAAAAATGAATACAATCAAATAGAATAAAATGAAATGATGGAAAATAGAATTTGAAAAATTTACAAAAAAAGTAAAAAATATAGTAGAAAAAATTAAAGAAAAATATTTTTAGTGAAAATTGAAAATAAAAACAAATTTTTTGTCTGTATTCAAGGAAAAGAAAAGAAATGAAAAAGAAAGGAAAAAAGAAAATTGAATAGCTGGACCAGTGAACAGACTGAAATACAATTGAAATTACATCTTTTTCCTGTAGAAATAAAACTATGAAGCACTTTATAGTCCGTAAACTAAGCAGGCAGAGAGACTGTGGTGTTCCTGAAGAGCGAGGTTGGCCCAGTTGAGTGGGGCTTATTGTTCGGCTCCATTCTTCACTAGATGGCGCTGCTTATCTTACTGAGGTGGATTGTTGTGGTACTTGTAGGTGTGTATGTGCATGTGCCAGAGGGGTGAAAATGGCGTCACCCAGCTTCCTAGTCTCTAGTATCAGAACTCTACTCTCCCTGATCAGCAATCGTGCACCTGTCCTTTTTCTGCAGCTTCTGTCCACTTCCCCCTTATACACTGTGACCAAGCCATCAGGCTGCCAAGTTTCACCTCTCTCCTGAGTTATATCTCTGATATGGCTGTGTTTCCTGACCCCTCACTTCTGAGGGACTGTGGCTTTGACCCTCTCTGACCCTTTGCAGGAGGGTCTCACAGAGCAATGGCTGGGTTCTGGCCGCACCCAGGAACGTTTGAGGAATCGTGCTGCTGCCAATGCCCAGAGACTTCAGGTGAGTGCGAGCCTGCCCCAGAAAAAGTTCACGCGATCTTGTAGCAGCAGAGTCTCAGGGATTATGGAAAATCACAACACACATCTGGTGCCAGGATTCCCCTTTAACATCCTTGTAACGGCACCAGTGAATGTGGTTTTTCTCTGGAGTCCACTGGGACTTTTGCCTGTGGGGAGGCCACACAGCCTCTACCAAATGTCCTGTCAGCAGGGCAACTGCCTCTCCCTGTGTGGCCCAAGGTCCTCCCCAGACCCTAGTCTGCTCCTGGGGATTCACCCTTCCCACCAGATCACTACCAGGTATCGAGCTGTGGAGTTGCAGACTCTGCACTCTCCCTGTTTATAGAGTCTTAATGGAATTTAAACCCTCTCCTTTCTCCCTTTTTTGTTCAGTCCCTGTGGCTATTTCCACTTTTCCACTCTCTGTCCAGCTGCTTTTGGGGAGGGTATGCTTTTCCCATACTCTTCCTCCCGTTTCTGTCATCTCTCTGCAAGCAAAAACAGCTCCCTGTCCTCCATGGCTTCTCTCTCCCCCAGTTCACCTCTCTGCGCTGTGTACCTGCTGATTTCTGTGGTTCAGGTTGTGCAGATTGTTGTGTTAATCCTCAAATCAGTTTTCTAGGTGTGCAGGATAGTTTAGTGTTGGTCTGGCTTTATTTCATGGACATGAGACACAAAAAACACTTCCGTATTCTTCTGCCATCTTGTCTCCTTTGACAATTTTTTATCATACTTTTTTTTAAATTTGTTTTGTTTTGTTTACATCATCCTTAATTGGGCTCTTTGTTATCATTATACTTTTTCCTCTTCTTTTCCAGTAAGAGCTACAAAAGAACTTTTATTTTTTATGTAATAGTTGACACGCAATGTTATATTAGTTTCAGGTGTACAACATAGTGATTTGACAGCTCTATACCTTATGCTATGCTCACCATCATTGTAGCTACCATCTGTCACCATACAACACCATATATTTCCTATGCTTTCTCCCCCTGACTTACTCATTCTGTAACTGGAAGCCTGTATCTCTCAGTTCCCTTCACCCATTTTACCCATCCTCCCACCTTCTTCCTTCTGGTAACCATCACTTTGTTGTCTGTACTTATGGGTCTGTTTCTGCTTTTTTGTTTGTTCATTTGTTTTTTAGACTTCACATGTAGGTAAAATCATATGATATTTGTCTTTCTGTCTTATTTCATTTATTATAATACACTCTAGGTCCATCCATGTTGTCACAAATGGCAAAATCTCATTCTTTTTATGGCTGAGTAATATTCCATTGCTTGTGTGTGTGTGTGTGTGTGTGTGTGTGTGTGTGTGTGTGTGTATCTAGATGGACACTTTGTTTCCATACCTTTGTTATTGTAAATATTGCTGCAGTAAACATAGGGGTACATATATCTTTTTGAATTAATGTTTGTGAAGAACTTTTTTAAATGTTTATTTGTTTTTGAAAGAGAGAGTGTGAGCAGGAGAGGGGCAGATAGAGAGGGAGACACAGAATCTGAAGCAGGTTCCAGGCTCTGAGCTGTTAGCCCAGAGCCCGACACAGGGCTCAAACCCAAAAACCATGAGATCATGGCCTGAGTCAAAGTTGGACACTCAACTCACTGAGCCACCCAGGTGCTCTGTGAAGAACATTTTAAAAATCAGATTACTTTAGGGTTGCCTGGGTGGCTCAGTCAGTTTAGCATATGACTCTTGGTCTCAGTTCAGGTCATAGTCTCATGGTTTTTGAGATCGAGCCCTGTGTTGGGCTCTGTGCTGACATCACAGAACCTGCTTGGGATTCGCTCTCGCCCTCTCTCTCTGCCACTCCCCAGCTTTCTCCCTCTCTCAAAATAAATAAAGAAAATTCAAAAATCAAATTACATAAAGAAAGTACAGAAAAATAGCAAACTTTTAGATGTTTACATGGTTTAAATATTGCATACCTCTGGTGCAAAATATGTATAGTTAGTTTGGTTTCAGTTTAAATCTTGCCACATAAAGAGATTAAATAATATGATAATGATAGTTGATTTGCTTGAATTAGGTACCAAACATTATCCATGCATTGCATTTGATTTTAGTTTTCTCCTAAAATGTTTTCAATTTATAATCTTTATAATCTGTAAGGGAATATAATCTATAAGGCAGTTCTGCCTTCCTCTTTTTAAAAAGTTATTTATAAAGGTAATCCATTAAGTATGATTAGTATAATATCTATTACAGAGTTAAGTATTCAATATGGTGCCTATTATTATGATTGTTACTGTTATTATGACATCTCATAATATCAACTCTCCTTGTAATTTGTTATTTTTCATAAATCTGTGTCTTTTTGCTCATTATGGAAAAATTCCAGCCATTATCTCTTCAAATATTACTTTGCCTTCATTCTTTCTATTGTTTCCTTCTAAAATTTTGATAGATGTATGTTATACATTCTCATTTTATCTTTGATGAGTTTTAAACCCTGGTTCATGTTTGCCAACTCAATCTCTTTGTGCTTCATCAAGTATACTTTCATCTGGTCTAGCTTCCAATGCACTGGTTATTTCTGTGTAATCTTCTATCATCCTATCTAGTAAGTGTATAATTTCAACAAAATTTCTAATTTTTAGAAGTTTTGTTTGTTCTTCAATTATTCTTTCTGGTAATTTTTGATAATATTTTATAATTATATTTTCAATTCTCTCTTAGTTTTTAAAATGCATTGATATTATATGGTTTATATTTGTTACTGCTATATTTATATATCTTTTGTACTTGGTTTAATGGATTGTTGTTTCTACTACTGTCTTGTGTAATCATATATTTGGTTGTTTATTTTCTGAGAGCTTCTGTTTACTGGAACTTTATTTGTGGAAATTATTTGAAAGCTATTTTTTGTTACTTTTTGAGTGTGTTTTTACTTGTCAGTTGCTACTACCAAATTATGTCTGCTTTTAAGTAAAACATTAACTTGAATTTTCTTTGGGAACTTATAAACAGAATAAATATGGATAAAGGTTGTTAATTTTCCTTGCTGTCTTTCTCTGCTGGTTAGAGTTTATGTTTCTTCCTCTTCTCCATGGCTTCCATGTTGATTGTGGGGAGATTTTCTTACCTTGCTCTTGCATGGCCCCTCAGTACTGATACTCTAGATCAGTAGTCCTCAGCCAGGGGTGATTTTTCACCCACAGGGGACATTTGGCAGTCTTGAGATGTTTTTGGTTATTAGAACTGGGGGAAGGTACCACTGGCATCTAGTGGGTAGAGGCCAGGGATGCTTCTAAAAATCCTACAGTGCACAGGACACTTCCAACAAAGAATTATCTTGCTCAAAATGTCACTAGTTCCTAATTGGAAGCTGAGAAACTATGTTCTAGGTCATACAAGACTGGTAGGTGCCACAGGGCAGCCAGACTCTTCTGTCTTGTTCCAACCTTGGAGATTACTCTCTGGAAAGTTCATCCATGTACTTAAAATGACTTCAAAACTATTTTAATAACTTTAAAAATATTTAGCATTTAGTTTTTCTTATCTTTTACTTTGCTTGATCTGGTTCTCTCCTTCAATGGCTGCAGAATGTTTTGTTGTCTGCCTTGATGATGCTTTGATTAATCTTTAGTTATAGACCTTAAGGCAGTTTTTAATCATTTGCTATTACAAACAATGCTCCAATTGGTATTTGTATATATGAGACTATATCTATAAAATACACACCTAAGAGTGTAAATGCTGTGTATGTGCATTTTAAACTGTAATAAGTTTAAACCTAGGATTTTTCAGTTTAACTTCTGTCTATATTTTATTGGAATAATTTTTTCTTATGTAGGTTGAAATTCAAACTGGTAGATTAAAAAATGGATCTCATGATACACAGATATAGAAGGAATTCGGGTGACTGGGTGACTCAGTTAAGTGTCCGACTCTTGGTTTTGGCTCAGGTCATGATCTGACAGTACATGAGTTCGAGCCCTGCATCAGGTTCTGTGCTGACAGTGCAGAGCCTCCTTGTGATTATCTGTCTCCCCCTCTCTCTGCCCCTCCAGTTTGTTCTCTCTCTCTCTCTCAAGATAAATAAAATAAAATTAAAAAAAAGAATGAATATTCATGTGACAATCAGTCAAATTCTATAATTATCAGGATTTTGTCACATTTGTTTCAGTGATATTCCTGCTATTTTTTTGCTTTTTCTTTTTTATTTCAGATCTGTCTTTAAAAAAGATCCAGACATCATTTTCTTCCATCCTTATAATTCAACAGGCATCTCTAAAACATGTGGACATTTTATTATATAACTACAATGCCATAATCATAATGACAATGTATTGCTTCATATCATCTATAAAAAGTAATAATGAAATTTCTCCAAATGTGAGAAAAGATTGTCCTTTTATTATTGGTCTGCTTTGATCAAGATCTATATAAGGTCCACTCATTTGTTTTTTATACCTGCTAACCTTCCTTCAAATGTGAACAGTATCCTTTCCTTCTGACCCACTGACATTGGTGTATTGATACCAGATCAGTTATGCTTTGCAGAGTCCTACATTTGCATTTGTGTGCTTGTTTCCTTGTCATGTGATTTAGCTTTCTCATCTATTCCCTGTAGAGAAAAATGGACATCTGACACTTGATTAGATTTGGACTCAACATGTTGGAAATATTACATATGTATTACAGTTTCATATTGCATCAAAACAGGTGGCATTCAGGGGCACCTCAGTGACTCAGTCGGTTAAGTGTCAGACTTCAGCTCAGGTCATAATCTCATGGTTCATGAGTTCGAGCCCCGTGACAGGTTCTGTGCTAACAGCTCAGAGCCTGGAACCTGCCTCAGATTCTGTGTCTCCCTCTCTTTTTGCCCCTCCTCTGCTCTCTCTTTCTCAAAAATAAATAAACATTAAAAAAAACCAGGAGATGCGGTGCCTGGGTGGCTCAGTTGGTTAAGTGGCTGACTTCAGCTGAGGTGGTGATCTCGCAGTTCGTGAGTTTGAGCCCTGCATTGGGCTCTGTGCTAACAGCTCAGAGGCTTTCTGGAGCCTGCTTCAGATTCTGTGTCTCCCTCTCTCTCTGCCCCTTTCCTGCTCACGCTCTGTCTCTTTCTCAAAAATAAATAAACATTAAAATTTTTTTTAAAAATACAAAAAAAACCCCCCACAAAAAACCAGGAGGCATTCAATACCAGATTTTGCTACTGCTTTGCCATCAGATTGATGATCAGTAGATTCAGGTGGTCACAACCTGACCCCTCCATTTCAAAGTCCCACATTTACATTTTATCAAATGTCTTCATTAATGTGGTCATTACTTGCATCATTAATTTTATGAGGGATTGCAGAAAGATGATTTAAAAAAATTCTACCTCTTCTCTCACAAGTTTTAGTTGGAATTCTTCAATAAAGAAGAACTTTTCCCCACCAATTAGGGCTAATTAATTTCCCTCAAGTATACTTCATAGAAGAAAGGCAGAATGAATTATTTCCTTTTTAACTGCCTATTTTCGGAGTAAGAATTTAGGACTCTAGTTGTTTCCAGTGGTGTTCTATTAGTTTTGTTTAAATTTTAGGTTCTCTTTCTCTCCTTCTTTAATTGAAGGGGCTGTCAATAAGCTCTTGAATTTATATATTTTATGTGCTTCATTTATTTGCATTCATTACACTCTTTCAAGTTCAAATTGTTACATGATAGTCAAAGGTAGTCCCTTCATATTTGCTTCTATGTCCCACTGACATGGCCCATTTAATCCTTGATGGTTATATTTCTTTTTGTCACAACCGGATATCCCAAGTACATCTTGTATATTTTCTGCCTTAGACTTAAAATCAGCTATTATTCATTGCAGTTTTTATTTCATTTTTCTTCATGAGAAGGATAGCACATTTTCAAAGATTTAAGAGTCATTTGTATTTTTTTTTCCTAAAGTGAATATTTGTCTATGCTTTCCCTTAAAGGGTTATTGGTCTTTTTAAAATTGATTAATAGGAGGAGATCCTGGGTGGCTCAGTCAGTTAAGCAGCTGACTAGGGCTCAGGTGATGGTCTCACAATTCATGGGTTCCAGCCCCCTGTCAGGCTCTGTCCTGACAGTCCCAGCCTGGAGCCTGCTTCAGATTCTGTTTCTCCCTCTCTCTGCCCCTCCCCCACTTGCACTCTGTTGCTCTTTCTCTCTCAAAATTAAACATTAAAAAAATTTTAAAAAGTTATTTATAGGAATTAATTTTTTAGTAGAAAATTAGTCTTTGTCTATGATATGGATTACAAGTATCAGCCGTATTTGATGTTTGTCATTTGGAAAATTATGGTGTTTTTATACCTTGTATTTTTTAAATACGGTGAATCTTACCAATTTTTTGTTTTATGACGTCTGTTTTTCAATCTTACTTAAAAAATCCTTTCTCAGGGCATCTGGGTGGTTCAGATGGTTGAGTGACCCACTCTTGATTTCAGCTCAGGTCATGATCTCGAGGTTTGTGAGATGGTGCCTCATGTCGGGCTGACAGCACAGAGCCTGCTTGAGATTCTCTCTCCCTCTCCCTCTGCCCCTCTTCTACATGCTTGCTGTCTCTCTCTGCCCCTCTTCTGCTCGCTCTCTTTCTCCCTGAAAATAAATAAATAAAAAATAAACATAAAAAATACTTTCCCGATTCTGGGTTATTAAAAAAAAAGTTTTCTGTAAATATTTTTGAGGCTATTAATCTTTTAATAATCTTTGATCATCTGAACTTTATCTTTGTTTAAAACTAAAATATAGATAAAATCTAATTAATTTTTTTTCATATGGCTAAAAGTTACACCTACACCATTTATATTCAATTTATTTTTGCCTCAATGATTTGAAATATCAAATTTATTAATGAAATTTGTTGTGGAATTTCTATTCTGACCCATTTACTTGTCCTATTCATGTAGCAATAGTAGATTACATTATGTTTTATTATTTAATAGGTCTACATTCCTCTCTATATCATTTTGTAGAATTTTCATGGATGATTTTATGTATTAAGTTTTCAGTTGCATTATTCATATTTCTAAAGGAAATGTGTTGACAATTTTTGAGATTGTGTTAAATCTTATAGATTTAACTGGGCTTGGACTCACAGACTGTGATTAATTAGAGAAGAATTGATGTTTTTATGGTATTATGTTCTTATCTAAAACATCCTGTGACTTTCCACTCCCTGGTTATTGAAGATTTCTCTGTCATTTAATAGTACAGTAGAGCCTTGAATAAGGAATGCTTCAACCCCCATGCAGTCAAAAATACCTGTATAGCCTTTGACTCCCCAAAACTTAATAGCCTGTTAACTAGAAGCCTTACTGATAGCAAAAACAGCCAATGCATATTTTGTATGTTATGTGTTTTATATAATATATATAAATATATGTCTTCTTAAAATAAACTAAGCCAAAAAATAAAATTTTATTAAGAAAAACATAAGAGAAAATATATTTACAGTACTATATTGTATTGAAGAAAAAATCCATGTATGGTTTGACCCACACAGTCCAAGCTCATGTTGTTCAAGGATATTTTAAAAGTTTCTCCATATGGAGCATGTAGAACTTTCAACTTTTTTGGGGGGTGTTAGTTTTGCTATGGACTCAGCTACTCAAATGAATAAACAAACAAACAAAACAACTAGTGGCCATAATAAGATAGATTTATTTTTATGTAACATTTCAAAGGTCAGTTGTTCTGGGCTCAATCAATCATTCAGAGATCCAGATTGCTTCTCTCTTTCTTGCTCCACTATCCTATAGGGTGTTACTTTTATTCTAGTGGCAAATGTCACTTTACTGGCATTACATTCACCTTCCAGACCGTTGGAAAAGGAAAGAAAGTATTTTTAAGGGGATGATCAGGAAGTTGCCCATATTATTTTTTTTACTTTTATTGGCCCCCCAAATAAGCATGTGGCACACCTAGCTGCAAAAAAGGTTTGAGTGTAGACTGCCCAAGTGGGCAAGCATATCTATACAACTAAAATTCAGGAAGTTCTATTATCAAAGTAGAGGGGAGAATGAATACTGGAGACTGCAAATAGTAGCCTTTGTAAATTTCAGCTTTTTAGTTGCTATTGAAAACAGGTTCTTTTCTTTTATTACATCTTCTAAATAATTATTGTTTTATTTTATTTAAATTTTTTTTTAACATTTATTTATTTTTGAGAGAGTGTGCGAGTGGGGAGGGGCAGAGAGAGAGGGAGACATAGAATCTAAAACAGGCTCCAGGCTCTGAGCTGTCACCACAGAACCCAACACTGGGCTTGGACTCACAGACTGTGAGATCATGACCTGAGCTGAAGTTGGTCGCTTAAACAACTGAGCCACCCAGGCACCCCAATAATTGTCGTTTCAAATATTAAGGTAATATTCTGTCAATTATTTCTGTAATCATGCCACCCCATCATTGAATAATTTTATATTTTACAAAGAGTTGGTTTTATTGAATTATTCAAATTAAAAATATCTTTAATTATAATAAATAAATTTTAATAATTATTAATATAATTGTACTTTTTATAATTATAATTTAATATATCCTTTTATAATTCTTATCCTTATTCTATGTTTATATTATCTTTATATGATTACATTATATTGCTTTGGCTAGTAACTGCATACCAATATTAAATAATAGTGGAAAATAGAAAGATATTGTGTTTCTGACTTCAGTGGAAAAGCTTTCAATATTTCCCTGTAAAACATGATATTTGTTTTTAGGCCACATCTGATATATATATATATATATATATATATATATATATATATATATACACATACATACACACACACACACACACACACAATCATAGTAAGATATAGTAAGATATGTATTATGGTATTAGGAAAAATATAAAAATAAAATATATTTATTAAGACTTTTGGTCTTATCAAGATGAAATGTTGAATTTTACTGGATGACACTGAGGCTTCTATAAAGATGAAATTTAACACTGAACTTTGTATTTCTAAAATAAACTGTATCTTGTCATAGAAAAGTATTATTTTTTTAATCTCGTGTTGTTTTACTTGTTCACATTTTCTTTAGCATTTTTGCAACTACACTTAGAAGTGAGATTGATTTGAAATATTCTTTAAATATTTTCTTCTAAAAAGGTTTTAGAAGTTTCCATTGTTTTTCTATGCCCTGGATCATTTAAATCACATTAGAATTATATGTTTTCCTGATCTTTTTTGTGAATCTGTCTGAACCCAGTTCATTGAGGATGTTTTGAGCTTTAGTAATGTTTTCTATCTCTAGCAGATACTTTCTGCTTTGTGGTGTTTTCCTAATTTATATTTTCCAGTGAATGATCCACTTTACCCCGGTCTTTACATTTATTTACAACAACTAAGCACCTAGATATCATTAGATTCTTTTAATTTCTTACTTCTGAGGTTATTTTTGTATATTTTCCCCCTATTTTTTATGTTTGTGTTTTCTCACTTATTTTCTTGACCAGATACGTAGTGATGTATTAATCTACTGTGTGTGTGTGTGTGTGTGTGTGTGTGTGTGTGTGTTTATAGTTCTAGAATTTATTTATTAGTTTTATCATTTTTTTTGAGTCACTTTCTTTGGGGCATTTCTCTCAAAAACAGCATGTAATTGGTATTTGCTTTCTAGTCTGATTTGAGAGTCTATTTTAATAAGTAAATTTATCTCATTTGTATTTTTTAAATATTTATTTTTTGAGAGAGAAAGAGTGTGTGTGCATGCACAAGTGGGGGAGGGGCAGAGAGAGCAAGAGCAAGAGTGAGAGAGAGAGAGAGAGAGAGAGAGAGAATCCTAAAAGGGCTCTGCGCTGCCAGCACAAGCCCTGACACAGGGCTCAATTCCATGAACTGTGAGATCATGACCTGAGCTGAAATCAAGAGTCAGACACTTACCAACTGAGCTACCGAGACACCCCTTATTTGCATTATTATATGAAGTATATACATTCTGCCTTAGGTTTGTTGCCATATTTTATGCCATGCTTTCTGTATAACGACAGGCTCATTTCTGTTCATTTCTTTCTTCTTCAACATTTACCTTCCTAACTTCAAATAAACTTAAAGCTGTATTATTTGTCAGCTAAAACATCTTGACTTCCCCCTGTGCTAAAAGTCCTGCTTTCAACTTTCCCTTCCCATTCTGCTCTGCCAGCATATTTTATTTTCATTCTCTTCTTTCACCATAATCCTCACATTTGTTTGATCTAGTCTTACTCTTAAGTGACTCAATGCTCTCTTCCAGACAATTTTGACTAAGTTGTTGCATTCATCACTTGGCTGAAATTTATTTTCTATTAATTCTGCTTTCAAAAGCATGTTTGTGAATGTGTCTTTTCATTTTATTTGAAAAAACTATTTGCCTAGAAATATAATTATAACCTAAACTTTCTTTGAATATTCTGCAGGAATTACCCACCATCATTATTAGTACACAGAAATTTATTACAACTCAGGTATTTTGTTTTTGTTTTTGTGTGTTTTTGTTGTTGTTTGTTTTGTTTATTTTTTGTTTTGTTTTTGTTTTTGCTTTTTATACATGACTTTTCTGGCAAAGAATTTTTGCATCTTTGAAATCTAGTAGCCCTATTAAGATGTACCTTTCATTTGATCTATATCAGTTTTTCTTTTCCTAGGATACCATTTGCCTTTATAGTTTACAGATTCTGATACTTTTTATTTCTAAAAAGTTTCTTGAATTATATCTTTAAATAGTTATTCTGCTATTTTGGTTCTCTTATTTACAACATCTGTTTCTTGTATCTTAGTGGTCTTTGCTCATCTTCTAGATCTATAATTTTCTTTCCAGATCCCTTTGGACTCTTTGTTTTCACTTCACTTTGTTTGCTATCTCAGTCATGTTATTTTCCTTACAATGTTTCCACCAATTCTTTGTTTCCCTTGTGTTACCACTGGTCAGACGCCTATTGTTACAATTGTTCACACAGCCTGCCTCTACCTTCCACCGGGCTTCATCTTCTACAGTATTGAAATTTTTTCTCTGATTATTTTCTTCTTTGTGCTCTTTTATGAAGCAACCTGTTTAATTAAACTTTGAAAATTAAGGGAGATATGTTTTTCATTTGCTGGTTACTATATTTTTGTTTTATTTTTGTTTTTGTGGGCAGTTTTCATTTGCCATTTGTATTATCAGTTCTCTATATTTTTTTCTTTGTGGCATTATTGCATAGGTCTTTTGCTTGTTCATTTTTAATTACTTCTTATTTAAATTTTTCTTTGACCATCTCTTGTGGAAAGTTCATGTTTGGGAGGGGCCAGGGCTAGCAGGAATTCTACCTATGATTCTGTATATGTGTGTGAAGGAGAAAGAGAGTGTAATAGAGAGAGAGTGAGGAGAGAAGAGAGGAGAGATTTGATATTCACTCCAGGTCTTTTCCCATTGCCAAATCTTTCCTCTTCTACCATTTTCATACTACCTCCAACTCCCTCCCAGATATACCTCCACAGGCTGAGCTAACCCCACTCTTCACTTTCTCAAGACTTTATGCTATGTGGAATCATTTGAACCACTGCCTCTAGACCCCTAAATCTGGTCCATTGCTGCAAATAATTTATTGTTTTTTGTTTGCTTTGAATTATTTTAAACTTTAGGGTATGTCAGTCACTCCTTGAGAAGATCTGTATTTGGTTTTTGTTTTTGTTTTTGTTTTTTTTTTTTTTTTCTGGTATCTGTAGCCACAAACATCCTTTTCCTGATTTTCTCACACTTGTTTTTGAACTTCACTGCTTTTGTTAGAGCCTCCCATTTTGTGATCCAGGGTTGTAAACATCTCAGTTTCATTGGAGACAGTGTTTCTATTTTCCTCTGTTCTTCCCCTTGCTGCTTTAAAATGAGTGCCCAAAGAAGAATAGAAGAAAACAAACTTGATGCATTTATTTTAAAATTATAATCCTATTTAAATTGTTTGCTTATTTTCTTATTGATATTTCCTTTTGTTTCCCTTAAGTGGGCATGAGAAATCCTTGACATTGTTGTTCTCTTATCTTTTGCTTCTTTCTGCCACATAATTATAGTTCTTTTGGCCTCCTGTCATGGTGACAAATTGAGAATTCCATAGGTTTTGATTTTACTGTGGAAGCACTTATGAGAATATGGCACATAGTTTACTAATCTAAATCTCATTATAGTATCTGGTTCTTATTCCTAAAAAATAAAGTAAACTAGAAGGTAAATTAAAGTTTAAAATTACTTTGTAATTACAAGCTATGTATTCTGAGATTTTGCACTGAAATCTACTGATAGAAACATGATGGATTATTTCTTTGTATTTGAAATATTATGCATTGACTGAAAGAGAATGTGAACTACTGAAATATACCTAAAGTGAAAAATACATCTATAGTTCCATACAGTAAATCATAAAAAATATTATTTTTGGAGTCTTTCATTTATTTAAAAAAGTATGTAGGGGCACCTGAGTGGCTCAGTCGATTAAGCAGCTGACTTTGGCTCAGGTCATTACCTCATGCTTCGTGGGTTCGAGCCTCGTGTCAGGCACAGAGCCTGGAGCCTACTTTGGATTCTGTGTCTTCCTCTCTATCTGCCCCTCCCCTGCTGGTGCTATCTCTGTCTCTCAAAAATAAATAAAACATAAAAAAAATATATATGTATTGGGCCCCTACTAGTGCTGCTAAGTGTTGAAACAGAATCATGTGGCCCTATTATTTTCCCTAACCACCCAAAACAGTTTAAATTGTGTAACTTTTATTTTGACTCATGCTTTAGTATGAAGCCGTAGGAAATAAAACATGCTATAGTAAAATAATGAGACTGCATTGTATGGAATAGATCAGATATATTTGATCATAACTTTTTAGTCATATTTCATAGTAGTGCTATAATTGAGTTAATTAAAAAAATCTTTTCTGCTAATTGCTACTTTTGTGTTTTCTCTACATGTCTTTCTTTTTATAAGTTTGCTCTTGAATAACTTTTTTTCTGTTTTAACCTGGGTTTGTCTTTGAGTGACATCTTAGATGTTAGATTCCCAGTAGACCAGAACCGTATTTATGTTGTACTTTGTCTGACATTGTGTTTAATATTTTGTGATGGTGATAATCTGTGCCTTCTTTTCCATTTTTTTTTTTTTCTCTTTTTAAAACTATGTGTAGTCTTTGGTAGACTTCATGCTGCCTGCTTTTGCTGTTCTATCTAGGTCTGCTGGTGGCAATGGGATTTCTCTAAAGCAATAGTTCTATTTTCAGGGGGAAAAAAGGTTAGCAATTTCAGTTGATGCATTTTCAAACGGTATCTCTTTGGCTGCCTGGAGTAATCTTGAGAACTGTGAAAGTTTCAGCATCATTCAAATCTCTTAATTTGGAAAGTTACCATGATCATGTTATTCTGAGGGCAAATCAACTGCTTTCCTCCTAGTGTCCTTTGTGGAGGCAGGAGCCTTGGAGCTATCTGGGGCAGAGAGCTACCTCATTTATAATTTAGGTTCTGGAAAATACTATCCACATCCATGGTACTATACAAATAAAAAATAAAGAATGCCACTAGACAGCACAAATAACCAACTGTTATCAACTGTGAAACTCTGAAGGAGTGAGGAGGAGGACGGGAAGTGAAATCTAATAAAAAATTATGTGTAAACTGTTCCATGAAAGTCATTTTTTATTACAAAAGCAGTAACAGCCTTCCATCAACTTTGTACAGCAATTTTAATAACCTTTAGTGAATGTTAGTAAATCATATTGACCCTTAAGGTCCCTGGACGGCTAGAAATAAACATGCACAGATTAACCATGTTGCTGTTCTTCAGCTCTGTTATGCAAACAGTTTTATACAAGGTCAGCCCAGGGCACCATTGATATTGTTTGCCAACCAATTTATTCCTAAGACCCTTGACCCCATTTTAATGTGTGCATCCAGAAGCACACCCCATGTGGTGTTACTGGTTGCGGCCACCAAAAATTGGGAAGTTGGCATTTTTTTCCAACAGCAGGGACCTGGAAATTCTGTTAGAAACTCATTTAATGCAACTTAAAGTTCATGTATCATTTAAAAAATTCTGATTCAACCAGAATGCTTTTATTTGTCATGTAAATGTAGTATGTCAGATCTGGTATGAAACTGCATGGGAGAGCTAAAAGTGGACCTAGTAAATTCTTTCTTTCTTTCTTTCTTTCTTTCTTTCTTTCTTTCTTTCTCCTTTTTTCTCTTTCTTTCTTTCTCTTCTTTCTTTCTTTCTTTCTTTCTTTCTTTCTTTCTTTCTTTCTTTCATTTATAGTGACCTCAGCTAAACTTCCCATTGCTTTCTACTCTGGTTTTTTAACAATGTGCCTTTTGTCAGATTTCAAATACTGTTGATGGCTTTTTCTAAGTATTACTTAATTTGAAAGTTTAATCTTTTCATTTTGAAACACAACATTTTAAATGGAAATGGGACATTTTAGAACTAGCTGGTTTAACGAAAATAAGCAAATTCATATGGTAGTTCATTTGAATTATGGATACCTTGTTCAGAAAGCAGGAAATGACCTGAAAGGTGAATACAAAGAAGGGAGAATGAATCATAGGAAAAATTTAATCTAATGTGCTTTAAAACCAATTATATTTTTAATACTGTCTATCCTCAGTGGGCCCTCAAGAGGCATACACATAGCACTAGAGCTGTCGTTAGGATTTCAAGAATGACTTTAAATCTTCCTGTAGCAAATATTTCCAATCATTTGTAAATTTAATTATCAAGTTAGCAAGCACCCTGATTTGATTAACATGTTTGCAAACATGATTGCAAGCCAGAAACAGCATTTATACTTCTTCCTTCAGATATCTCTTTAATCTCTTCATAGTGCAAGGCTTGTCTGGGCTCAAATTAAGAATCTGAATTGGAAGCCACGGATGCAGTATCTGCGTATTACAGTACTAGAAAAGACGAGGTTTGTTCTCAATTCCCCTTGCTGTTATTTTCTACCTTTGTAAATTATTGAAGGCAACACATTCTTTCAACTTATATTTTATGTAAGTCTCAAATGGTATCATAAATAGTGTATGCAGAGACATATATTCCTGTATTAGCCAAAAAAATGATGCTGCTAGTAACGTTCAGTTTAATGAATTTCTGAAGCTCCCTGTTAATTCTATTTCATGGTAGCTTTGCATTTTTATGGAATTTGAAAGCACAAGTTGTAATTGCTAATATCTGAAATTAATATAAGTAAACTAGAGAGCTCAGCGGTGCTCTTTGCTTTATGATTCATTCATATAAAGACAGTATTGTCTACATTTTGTGTGTTTTCCTAGTATTCCCTTCCTGGCACATTCGTGTTAATTAATTTGAGATACTGGGTTTCCAGTCCATTAATTTATTATTTTACAGTCGCTGTTAATAATATAATCCTTAGTTCCTTTATTTGCTTACATGGTTTTCTAAACATGTATATACGCCAGATTATTGTATTCCATATCTTAGCCAATTTCATCATGTTCAATAATTTTTTCATCCTATGCCGGGCAGCGTAGATTTATTTTTCTTTCCAGATGGCTCCCTGGAGACTCCATCTGGACCTAACCTGCTACCTAGGGTGGTTGATGGGCCATCAGGGACTGTCTTAAGGGTGGAAGAGGCAAGATGCAGATACTTATCAGTGGTATGCTCTCTATTAAGAGGGTGCTTAGATCAAAAAGAAGTTCCAAGGGGACTATTAATGGGGATGTTTCCTTCTGTCACTAGTCCCTAAGCATTTTGAAAGGAACTTAAGGAAGAGATAGATACCTTAATCCCCTACCACGCCCCCCCCCCCCACAAGCCTTAAGATCATAATGCTAAGAGCAGGGAGAAAAGGGTGATAAGAGTGAGTCTCCAAGTGTATGTGTCCGTAGGGGAGGGATTCTGAGAAGACTGACAACCATCCTTTGATGCATTGCCCAGGGGTAAGTGTGTTGCCGAGGCAAAGAAAACTCATGTATACACCTGTCTTTCCAAGAGATCTGAATAAAGAAATCTAGGTCTCCTCTCTCACCTTGAAAATAAAGAAAATAGTCTGCTCCTTCACTGAATAATCTCACTCTTCAATTTTGTTCACTTAATTTTAATTTGACAGATAGTTACTAGCAGATAAAGTCTAGAAAGATACAACAAAGTAAATAGAACAAAACAAAACAAGGGACACAAGTCCTTAGGAAAGTGACAGTGAAAGGAAGAGCCTCAAAAGTCTTGTAGAGAATTTCTACACAGGATGTTGCCACTGGGTTTCACCTTTCCTAATAAAAGCTGATTCTGGGGAAAGACAAAAGCCAGAGTTTAGAATTTCCAGCAGGAGTTTACTTAGAGAGGGGCATAAAGGTGATTTTATACTGACATTTGTTTCACCAAGTAAAATCTTTGCCCCTTCCATTTTTAAAAAAATTGTCTATACATACCACCTCCTGGATCATCTTCCTTTATTTTAATTATCCCAGCTAGCAAGTAAGTCTTTGTCTATCTTGTTCCATTGCCACAGCTCACCTTGAGTTGAGCAGCCTAGATACTTGCTTTTCTTGAAGGGCCATTGGGTATAATTCTTTGGAACTCTGGTTTTCTGGGACTTATCACTGTCAGGTATTACCAAACTGCCAGGCAGATGCCTTCTGTAAGAATCCAGAGTACAAGTTATATGAAAGGATTCCACTGCTGAGAATCTCCTCAAAAGTTAGTACATTTCAGAAGTATCTAGCCCAAGGGAGAAGATAAGCTCAAGAGGTTATCAGTCTCCTCGTCTATAAAATGGGGATAATAACTCAACCCATCTCAGAGAGCTATTGTAATGTTAATACACTTGTGAGGATAGAATGAGGCATGGAATAGTGAGGCAACTGCAATTCTCACATAGGTGAGGAAACTTTCTAGATCTGTAGGTTACATACCCTCACCCTCAGCCCATCACCCACAGACTGATGCCTAGGCAGAGCACATCAGCCAGATAGATGAGAGGCACTGCTGCTGACATGATCCATCCCTCTATCTCGCTATAAGAGAATTTATATGTAAACGCTCATTCTAACTCTCCAGGTAGGATATCATAGTTGGGAGCTTCTACTTCTCATACTGCCTCTGGTGCATTGATATTCTAACTTTATCAGTAATTGGGAAGTTTCAGGCCACTCCGATTGACTCAGGCCACCTGCCGGATCATCAGGAATTATCTAAGAATTGTACTCATTTGCATAAATTCTAGGGGAGACACATGAATATAAAGTATTTTGGGCTTTCCTCTATCACCCTTTGCCCATACATACTAGAAATTTTTAAGGAGTATTTCTTGGAATTCTTTCAGGCTATAGATATGTGAAACCTACAGTTTTCGGAGTCTAGCTGGCCCCCTTTATGCCTTTTCACTGATGCTTCCACTGCAGCAAGTCTGTCCAGTTCATTTCATCTCCACTCTGCTAACCTGGATTGCTCTGTGCAGGGAACAGAAATATTCATTCCTATCAACTTTTATCAACACTGTGACCAACGTCGATACTGAGTCCTCTGGTAAAATAGCATGCTTTTTAGAAACTACATTCTGCTTCCAAAATGAGTTACAATTATACACCAACCACACAAAGAAATCAAAGACTGTAAGGCCCGAATGATGGCCCTAAGAGAAGCAAAGATGCCCTGTGTATAATTATCTTTCGCACCTTTGCAGATGTATTACCCAGATGGATGGTGTGTAAGTCAGAATATTCTAATTTATGCTGCAGTCATAAATGATCCCAAACCTCAGAGACTTGACATCAGCAAAGGTTTACTTCCCGTTTGAACTGCGTGCCCATTGTAGGTTGTATACAACTCTCTGGAACTCTGCCGGTCTATGGCAGAGACTAAAGACGGACTATGGTAAGCTATGCCCACAGTTTTAAAGCTTCTACCTAAAAATGACACACGACACTTTTGATCATGTTTTATTTGCCAGAGTTTGTCACAAGGCCGAGTCTGACATCAAATAGGTGAAACTGCATAATCCTTCTGTAGGAGAGACAGCTAATATTTTGAAAATTAACATAATCAACTTATCACTAGCTTGTTTCTTTTTCTTTTTTTGCTTTAGGATTTTCTTTGGCAGGCTGACTATAATTGGGCACCCCATTTTCACATTCTCTGCCACAAAAGGCAGGT
>NW_026057580.1:52084441-52132968 GCF_023721935.1 Panthera uncia
TAGTTAGTTAGTTAGTTACTTAGTTAATGTGGTTATTGAGGCTGTAAATTCCCAAGATCTGCCAAGTGACTTGGAAAGCTGGATACTCAGGAAAGTCAATGGTGGTTTTAGTTCAAAAGCCAGTAGGGTCGAGAACCAGGAAGAGCTGATATTTCAATTCAAATCTGCAGATAGACAAAAGCTGATGTCCCAGTTTAAAGGCCATCAGGCAGGAATAATTCTCTCTTACTCACGGAAAGGTCAGCTTTTTTATTCTATTCTGGGCTTAAACTGATAGATGAAGTTCAGCCACATTAGGGATGGCAATATGCTATACTCAGTCTACTGATTTAAATGTTAGTTTCATCCAAAACACTCTCACAAAAGCACCCAGAATAATGTTTGATCAACTATAAGCATAACTTCAGAGATATTGTGGGTTTGGAACAAAGTGAATATCACAATAAAGTGAGTCAAATAATAATATTTTTGGTTTCCCAGTGCATACAAGAATTGTGTTTACACTGTACTGTAGCCTACTAAGTGTGCAATAGCATTATATCTAAAAAAAAAAAACAATGTACACACATCAATTTAAAAATACTACTAAAAAATGCTAACCATCATCTAAGCTTTTAGTGAGCATTATGTTTTTTCCAGCGGAGCATCTTGTCTCCATATTGATGGCTGTTGAGTGATCAGGGTGCAGGCTGCTGAAGGTTGGCATGACTGTGGCAATTTCTTAAAACAGGAAAAAAATAAAGTTTGCTACATTGGCTGACTCTTCCTTTCATGAACAATTTCTGTGTAGCATTGATGCTGTTTGCTAGCATTTCACCCAGGGTAGAACCTCTTTCAAAATTGGAGTCAGTCCTCTCAAACCCTGCCACTGCTCTATCAACTAAGGTTATATAATTTTCTAGATCTATGTGACCTTTTCAACAATCTACACAGCATCTTCACCAGGAGTAGTTTCCGTCTCAAGAAACCAACCTCTTTGCTCATCCGTAAGGAACTCTTTCTATGTTCAAGTTTCATCGTGAGGTGGCGGCAACTCAATCACATCTCCAGGCTTCCCTTCTAATTCAACTTCTCTTGCTATTTCCACCACATCTGCAGCTACTTCCTCCAGTGAAGTCTTGGACCTCTCCATGTCATCCATGAGGGTTGGAATCAACTTCTTCCAAACTTTTGTTAATGTTGATATTTTGACCTCTCCCTATGAATCAGAAATGTTCTTAATGGATCTAGAATGGTGAATCATTTCCAGATGGTTTTCAATTTACTTTGCCCAGATTCATCGGAGGAATCACTTTGTATGAAAACTGTACCCTTATGAAATAGATTTCTTAAATAATAAGACTTGAAAGTAGAAATTACTCTTTGATCCATGGACTACAGGATAGATTTTGTGTTAGCAGGCATGAAAGTAACATGAATCTCATTGTACATCTCCATCAAAGCTCTTGGGTGATCAGGTGCATTGTCAATGAGCAGTTATATTTTAAAAGGAATCTTTTTCTGAGCAGTAAGTCTCCACAGTGGGCTTAAAATATTCAGAAAACCATGTTGTAAACAGATGTGCTGTCATCCAGGCTTTATCATTCCATTTACAGTACATAGGAAGAATAGATTTAGCATCATTCTTAAAAGCCCTAGGATTTTCAGAGTGGAAAGTGAGCACTGGTTTCAAGAAAGTCACCAGTTGCATTAGTCCCAAACAAAAGAGTCAGCCTGTCCTTTGAAGCTTTGAAGCTGGGCATTGACTCCTCCTCTCTAACTGTGAAAGTCCTAGCTGGCATCCCCTTCCAATGGAAGGTCGTTCCTTTTACATTGAAAATCTGTTGTTTAGCGTAGCCATCTTCAGGGGTTATCTTGGCTGGATTTTCTGGAGAACTCGCTGCAGCTTCCACATTGGCGCTTGCTGCTTCACCTTGCACTCTTGTATTATGGAGTTGGCTTGCTTTCTTAAACCTCATGAACCAATCTCTGCTAGCTTCTTCAGACCTTTCTTCAGCAACTTCCTCACCTCTCTCAGCCTTCACAGAACTGAAGAGAATTTGGGCCTTGCTCTGGATTAGCTTTTGGCTGAAGGGAATGTTGTGACTGGTTTGCTCTTTTATTCGGACCAATAAACTTTCTCCATATCAGCAATCAGGCTGTTTCACTTTCTTCTCATTCATGTGTTCACTGCAGTAACACTTTTAATTTCCTTCAAGAACTTTTCCTTTGCATTCACAGCTTGGCTCTCCAGTACAGGAGGCCTATCTCAGTTTTTAACATGCCTTCCTCACTAAGCTTAATTATTTCCATCTTTAATTTAAAGTGAGAGACAGGAAACCCGCTTCGTTTTACTGTAACTGTTGCAGGCCATCACAGGATTATTAATTGGCCTAATTTCAATATTGTTGTGTCTCAGGGAATAGGGAGGCCTGAGGAGCAGGCGAGATATGAGGGAATGGCTGGTCGGTGGAGGAGTCAGAACACACACAGCATTTATTGATTAAGTTCACTGTCTTCTTCGGGTGCAGTTTGCAGCATCTCAAAGCAATTACAATAGCAACACCAAAGATCAAGGGTCACGGATCACCATAATAAATGCATAATAATGAAAAAGTTAGAAATATTGCAAGAATAATCAAAACATGACACAGGGACACAAAGTGAGCAAATGCTGTTAGAAATTTGGCACTGATAGACTTTTCTCAATTCAGGGTTATCACAAACCTTCAATTTGTAAGAGCTCAGTGTCAATAAGCACAATAAAGCAATAAAGTAAAGTATGCCTGTGGTCCAGCCCATCATGCTGCCTTTGTGATGGAACTGTGCTGCTCCCTTTCCTCATGAAAACAAAATTCCAGGCACTCAAATAACTATGTAAATAGGAAAAATTTTGAACTCAAATCGGAGGATCAGGATTTTAGTACTATTGTGCCATTGACTACCTCTGTAACATAAAGAGAACTCATCATTAGACCACACCCACAGCTTTTATGTTTATTTGAGTGATAGAACACTTGAAACCGTGCTGTGGTCTTAGGAAAATCATGCTTTGTAAAAGTATTAAATTTAATTCCGCTAAATAGGAGCTCTTTTTTTTCCAACAGACAACATGACTCTAGTATAGGTTGGCAAGTCTGTCACTGCCACAAGCAAGCAAACCCCAAAATAATCACAATATTGAAATACATATTCATTCTGGTAGAGTTGTGTTATTGTATTTTGCTGCTTGATAATTTACTGTTTACTAACTTACTAAAAGACATTACTAAAAAACACATGATAGATATGTCAGACAGGTACTGAGTGTTTAAGAAAATAAACATGGGAGAAAAGATAAAATCGAGGCTATTTATTTATTAGCTCTTTTCCCCTTACATATTTGGAAAAGACTATTATTTGAAGTGAGAATATCTACCTCAGCCCAGCTCATAGACCATTTGGAACTTAAATTGAAAACAATAGAAAAGATGATTTGTGAGTTATAGTCTAGTCCTCTCTCTTTTTTTAATGTTTATTTATTTTTGCGAGAGAGAGAAAGAGAGCATGCGTGCATGAGCGGGGGAGGGGCAGAGAGAGAGAGGGAGACACAGAAACTGAGGCAGACTCCAGGCTCTAAGCTGTGAGCACAAAACGTTGAGGTCCAACTTTTACAGTTAAATGAATTAATTAAAATGATCTTTACCCCAAACTTCCGTCAATTCGTCCATTAATTCAAAGTATGTATATTGTCAGAAAGGTTTCAAATACAAGGCACCGATAAAAATGCAATAAGTGTATTTAGTTCGTTTATTTTCTCTCTGGTGTACATTCAAGGAGTAGATTTGGTCATTCTGAGGTGAAAAAATATCATCATGCTGGTAAGTACTTTCAGCTTTTCTATCAGCATCACAGGCTACAACCACTTAAAGCTGAGGAGTAATCCTTATGTCTATTGGACTTCCAATTATACCCAGTCCTATCCCATTATGTACAGCTACTTATATGTGCCTAATCCCCATGACATTGTCCTTGGCCCATGAGCATTCAGCAAGCACCATGAGGCTTCTCAGAATACTCTTTCCACTTATTCTCAGAGTGCTTGGAACACGTGAATTCTTTACAGCCTACTCATGGGTTTCCAGCACTGACACAGATCTTTTTGCAGCCTCTGTTCTTCCTATGAAAAATATTTGCCTGCATCGAGCTCTCTTCATGATCTGTGATCCATCACACCCATCACTTGGACCGTCCTTCCTCCTCCTACCTTTCATTTTGCCACTCAAGGATAGACAACGTCTACTTTTAGCTGGATTGTTTGATTTTGTTTTGCTTTGCACAAATGTCTCTCTTTAAGGAAAAAATTACTTAGGAGTTTCTTTGGAAAGCAGCATTTAAATGAATAGTATAGCTCAGAATTAAAATACACAAATCAGGGTCCAGCTGGTACAAATAACAAGTTCCTGATGGAGAAATAAATGTGGAAAGCTGTGCACTCAGTTCTCTCCTACTGGTGAACTAAATTAACGGTGCTCAGGTTTGCTGGCCCTTTTCATTCCTAAATCATTCTTTAAGAAACCCACAAATGGAGTTATAGCATCTTCACAGAAGTCCAGCGGAGCCAGCATGCTGTCTGAAGTAATGTTCTCACCTCTAGAGAAGGAGTGGGCTTTTTGAAATTAGCAAGGTTGGCTTTGATATATTCTCCTGCCTGCCATAAAAGACTCCACTTCATCTGGCTTGTGTTCTTCCTGCCTGCCTCTGATTGATTTCATGTAATCCTGATGTGCTCTTTGTCATTGCCTTTCATGAAGCCAATTTCCTTCAGGTGGTAGTTCATTGCTTTATCATAATACAATGATATCTTGTGGTATCTTTTTTTTCTCCAGTCAAGCTGAGGCATTATCTGCAGAGATAAAAATATATATATATATATATATATATATATATATATATATTTTTCCCCCTAGATAACATTTTAGATATGTCACCTCATTAAACCTCTCTAAGCTCTTTTGATAGGTTGGAAATGTTACCTTGTCCATTTGAAAAATTGAGAGATTGAGACTTTATAAGTTGTACAATTTGCCTTTAAATTGAAGAAAAAGTGTCAGGGATTGAAATAGTATTCTGGAATCAAATTCCAACTTTATTTCCCTTTTCCATTTGGTCAAGGCCAGAAAATTTGTTCAGGAAATTAGTCATTGCTCTATGACAGAAGACACTGGATATGTACTAGTGTTCCTACTTATTCATTAAGTCAGCAAAATTTTCTAAATTCTGCCAACCTATATAGATTGCTTCTGACCCATCATGACTCCAAGATATAATTTTTCATAATAGCTTATTTAGTACTCTTGCTTACTGAAAACACAGAGAGCAGCCCATACCTGACATATATGTATACACAAATTTGCTATATAATTCACATGATTATCTTACACTTGTGAAATGAGCATAAACAGTCATATAATATTAATACATATGTCTTAGGCAGAAATTCTCCTAGTAGTATGGTAGATAACTTGAAATTCTGTCTCACCCCAAATTTTCAACACATGAACGAAATATAAATACTAGTTTTATAAGATGTGTAACTGGTATATGCTACACCAACCCAGTCACTATGGGGACAACTGGTTCACTGTGAGATCTGTTACCTTCAGTTTTCCTATTAAAGCTATACAACTTATTTTTTTTCTCTTTGTTCTACTGAGTGAAGGCTAGTAGAAAAGCAATACTCTCCATCAAAAGCAAACTACTTATTCTGTTAGCTAGAATTTATAGAACCTAAATGGCTTTATTATACTATCTCATTGAGTCTTTCTCCTAGAGCTCTAATATTCATAACTATGGTATTCTATGAATTCATTTATCAACACATATTTAGAAGCAAAGTTTATGTAATTTGGTGTATAATCTTAACAATTGGTCACATCAACAGCAACCAAGAAAAAATATAAGCTTATATTTTTGGTGTACTCATTTCCATTTTAAAAATAAAAAAAATTCCTTAATTATTATATATATATATATATATATATATATATATAACCCTAATACTAATGACTCTGTTATGAGTCACCCAAACAAATCTTCAACTTCATGGAAAAATTTTGATTTGCCTCCGAAATGTTAGTTATTGATAAATGCAAAGATAATACAAATGAATATTGTTACTTCTCTCTTTCATGTGTTGTTTGGTTGGTTATATGTTTTCTATTGGATTTGATCTATTTTATTATTTTTTAAATGCCAGCTTTTTTTTAAGTTTAAGTTTATTTATTTATTTATTTATTTATAGAACAAGAGAGAGCACAAGTGCACACGTGCCTGTGCACAAGCGTGTGAAGGGCAGAGAGAGAGAGGGAGAAAGAGTGGGAGAGAGAGAGAATTCCAAGAAGCTCCACACTGTCAGCGTGGAGCCTGATGTGGGGCTCAAACCCACAAATTGTGAGATCATGACCTGAGCCAAAATGAAAAACCAGACGTTTAATCCACTGAGCTAACCCAGACACCTCAATTTTATTATTTCTTATAATTATGAATACACTTACACATTACCAAAGGTCATTTAACCAATCAGTCAGTGTAACATCACCTGATAGAGTCATATATTTGGATACACTGGATGTTTTTTAAAGATGAATTTTGAGGGCTAATAGTATGCATTTATTATTATTATGAAATATCAAAACAGTGCTACTAGAAAGTGAAGGACTTTGTTATTTCATATTTTAATTTATTAAGTTTATTGCCTATTATTAGAATATCTATTTTAAGAGAAGTTGAAAATGTACTAATTTCCATTTTTTTTAATTACAAGAATAAATAAAATTCTAATTTAGACTATGAGAGGGTATTTTTATTTGTTTTTTAATTTTTTATTAAAAAAATTTTTTTTACTGTTTATTTTTTATTTTTTGAGACAGAGACAGAGTATGAACAGGGGAGGGGCAGAGAGAGAGAGGGAGACACAGAATCTGAAAGAGGCTCCAGGCTCTGAGCTGCCACACAGAGCCCGACGTGGAGATCGAACCCACGAACCATGAGCTCATGACCCCAGCCGAAGTCAGACGCTTAACCGACTGAGCCACCCAGGCACCCCTGGTTTTTAATTTTTTTAATATTTATTTATTTTTGAGAGAGAAAGAGATAGAGACAGAGAGACAGAGAGACAGAGTGCCAGCAGGGAAGAGGAAGAGAGAGGCAGACACAGAATCTGAAGAAGGCTCCAGGCTCTGAGCTGTCAGCACGGAGCCCAACGCAGGGCTCGAACCTACGAACCATGAGATCATGACCTGAGCTGAAGTCAGATGCTTAACCAACTGAGCCACCTAGGCGCCCTGAGAGGATATTTTTTAAAGAAAATTTGGTGGAGGGAGGGAATCATGAATGCAAAGAGGGTAGAATAAATGGGGAGAGAAGAAGAAAAGGGAGGTAGGTTGAGAGAAAGCTCATCCAAAGGAAGTTCCTTTTGCTAGGTAGAAGGAAATAATTTATAAGATGAAGTAGCAAAGGCCTAAGACTGTGTCAGCCAGAAATGGGTGTGCATTCATTCTCTTGAATGAGAAAAGACTGTCAAAGATCATTTAAGAATTAGAAAAGAGGGGCACCTGGGTGGCTCAGTCCGTTGAGCGTCCGACTTCGGCTCAGGTCACGATCTCATGGTCTGTGAGTTCAAGCCCCGCGTCGGGCTCTGGGCTGACTGCTCAGAGCCTGGAGCCTGCTTCCGATTCTGTGTCTCCCTCTCTCTCTGACCCTCCCCCGTTCATGCTCTGTCTCTCTCTGTCTCAAAAATAAATAAATTTAAAAAAAAATTAAAAAAAAAAGAATTAGAAAAGAAGGATGAATTAATATTAACAATGTAGAGAAAAACTTTTATTTCCCTTATTTGGGTCGGACTGAAGGAGACAGAACCGAGGTAGGAAGGATGGCAGAGAGAGAGAGAGAGTTCCAAAAGGTCAGATAGAAAATGTGTGGCATTTTTACTGTGTATTAATAATAACAAATATGACCTAGATTCTCTGTGGTATGATTTTATAATAAGATAGGGGTGAAGTATATATTAGTAACTCCAGGGGATGAAATAGCAAAGGTTATAATAAAAAGAAATATTGGTAGACCAAAAATGAAGAAATTCCTCCTTTTGTTTTGCTTTGCTTGTTTGGAAAAGGTATTATTGAATAGCTGCTAATTAGCCTCAGACGCTGATATCCATCTGCAAACACTCTCTCAACTATTCCACTAGGATGTAGACCCAGAGATGAAGTAGAAGAGAGAACAGACACGAACTATTCCAGAAAGATAAATCTTTTCCAGTCCTTCCAGCCAAAATATCTATAAATTTGAAAGCATCAGGATTGATTGCCCTTGATCTTCAGCCACTCGCCAACATAAAGGATATCACATTGAATTTCAAAGCCTCTCAAAGCTTGTGGAGCCACAGTATTCTCCTTCCCACCCTTTCAAGGACTTGTATTTACAAGAGTCTATTATCAAAGGAAAACATGCCCTCAGACAAGTGCAGGGAAAAGGCACCCAAGTGACCAGGCAATTCCCCATCTTTCTCTTTGAGCCTGAGATGTTAGCTCAGAGCTTGAGGAAACCTCTGAGCTTTCTGGGAACGTAGCCTCTCTGGGTAATTCATTTGTTTTCTGCGCTAGCCTAAGCAGACCTACCTCTAGCAACTTAACCCACTAAAAACAAAACGAACAAACAAGCAAACGAAAAAAAAAAAATTAAAAAAAAGAAGACAAACACAATCTGTACCTAGTTTTTATGTGTAAATATTTTCACCTAAATCCTAAAACTTGATTCTAAACTGCTCACCATTTTCCTGCATGCTTGGTTAAGATGGAGGTCAGGCGCTGTTTAATTTTGATTGGCAAGGCTTGCATCCATTTTTGCTGCTTGAGGATAGATTAGATGACCAGGAACAAGATGAAGAGAATCATATGGGGCCAGTCCTTTAGTGTGTCGGTGGCAGAGAAAGGCCGCAAAGAACCTGATTGCTCATGCCTGATTACTCAACTGTTTTAATCTCCTTAGATTTCTAAATTATGCCACTCACTTCCTAAAAAATTGAGATCTGTAATTTATAATTTAGCAGAAAAGTACTGTTTTGTCTTAATTGTTTTTAAATTATTCCAAAATCCCCTCTGGTTATTAAACTGTATGCCTCTGAATTTCTTTCCAGCTTCAAGATATGTAAACTAATTCTAGTATGTTGGAATTGGGCAGCTATGATCATATTTAGCTTGTTCTAGGTATTTTTTATAGTGTATTTTCATCATGGAAGGTATCTTCTAGGCTTTGTCATCTATCTTTCCATAATTGTCTTCTCCACCCATCCTTTATTTAACACAGTGGTTTGCTTTAACACAATGTTACTTTATCAGTTTCATTATAATATTCTCAAGGAAAAATTAGCAAACCTGTACATGGAATTTCTTATGTTAAAACATCAGTTTCGTATATAAAGACAGAATAGTGTGGTCTGCTGAATCGCTACTAAACATTTGAAAAATTCTTATATCCGGCGGAAAAAGAAATGACACAGTGCATGAGCCATTCTATAATTAATTACTACCTGGTGAGATACCAACCAAAAGACCAATTATATTTCTACGTTAGCAGTTTTCTAAGTTCTAGCTTATAAATGTACCATTTTGGTCATCATAATTTCTATTTTGAAATATGGTATGTAATCTATCTATGTTAATTGTAACACCTTTAACTTCAAACAACATATGAAAATAAGAAAGTCTCTTTTTCTCTGTAATAGTATTGATGTTTTTTCCTGAGGTAAATAAGAGACTTTCTAAAAAAAAAAAAAACCTGTATTTTAAAGGGAAAGAGAGTAAGGTTTATAGACCTGCAATAAATTGATCTCTGAAGAGAGACACATGCTCTTTAAATACTTTTCTACCATAAAAACAATTCCCCATAAGAAAAATTCTGTAATTTTTTTTTTCGCAAAAAGAACTATTGTCTCTGCTCTTCATATTAAGAACACAATCCATTATTTTTATCTTACAACCTTCTTTACATCTCAGGTAGATGCAGACTGATTTCATAAGCCATCATTTGAGTGTGGGCATTATAATCTTCAGTACTCCGATTTTATCCATGAAGAGTATGAAAAACCTGTGGGAAGGCTTTAAAATACTTTTTCTCCTTAAAAAAAATCTCTTGGAGTTCACAACTCAGCAAGAGCTTAATTAAAACCAATAGGGAAAAATTTTTTAAATGTTTAATGCAAACTACTAGTTTTGTTTTTCTAAAACTTCTATTTCTTCACACCCTCCTTTTCTTCAGGAAGCATCTCTTAAGAGTGTACTATATGTGTGGCCCAATATTAGGCAGTAAGTTGTGTTATTAAGCAAGCAAAGCTATGAATCTAAAAGTGATACTAAAACCAGGCAAAAGTGACCTGCTTTCTCAAGGCAAGTCCATACCAAGGGGCCCCAGGGCTGCAGTGCTCTTGAGCTGGCAAACTTGAAGCCACGTGATTACTGTGGCTGTAACAGTTATTCCTTACAAGCTATAAGTTTCCTTTCTCACATCTCCACATGGTTCTTCATCTGCAATAAAGCACTTATTTTATTACATCCATATTTGTCTCAAAAAAAAAAAAACCAGATGTTTTCAATACCATTATTGGATAAATTTTGGCTAAATGAAGCCAAAACAAATCCTGCCATTGATCTCTTGTGAACTTCTGGGCCAAGGTCACAGTGCTCTGGGGTTTATCTTCCTGGTACAAGGGTATGAGCTCATCTTTCAGAGTGTGTTAACTTCCTTTAGGGGTGCAGAACACCATATGGCACACAGAGAAAGTGCTGAAGGAGTGACACATAGTGAATCTGTGTTTCTAAACCTTGTCACTTGGGAAGACTCAAAAACAGATTCCTAAGTCTCTCCCAAATGGCCACATCATAATCTCCTGGGATGTGTCCACAAATCAGAATTTTTTTCAAACTCCCCAGCTGACTAGATTGATCAGGCATGCTTGCAAAATACTGCAGTACAAGCAAACGAGAGAAGTTGTCTTAAATACTTTCTGGGGAAAGCATACTTTATAAATAAAAGTGTTAAAATTTGTTAGAACTGACACACCTCGGATTGGAGAGATAAGTTTAGGCTTTAATGACCCCAGTAGGATTTTAGCAGCTTGAAACTGAGGTAAAGTCTATACTGAAGTTTCCCATGAAATAGATTAGTAACAATCATTACACGTTCACAGAACTGAGATACACTGCCGTCCTCTTCCCATGTCCACTAAAGAGGGAGGGGTATTGGGGCGCCTGGGTGGCTCAATCAGTTGAGTGTCTGACTTCGGCTCAGGTCATGATCTCATGGTTCATGGGTTTCCAGCCTCGCCCTCATGTCAGGCTCTGTGCTGACAGCTCAGAGCCTAGAGCCTGCTTCAGATTCTGTCTCCCTCTCTCTCTGCCCCTCCCCCACTTGTGCTCTGTCTCTCTATCTCTCTCAAAAATAAATAAACATTATTTTTTTAAAAAAGAGGGAGGGGTATAGGGTTGTGAGGGTTCCACAATTTAATGTTTGTCCCCCACAACTGAAAAGAAAAGGTGACTAATTCAAATCTGATGAAAACCCAAAACACATCTCATCTGATGCTGTGGGCTAGGTGACAAAAGTCATCTCTGGTAAATATTGTGTTATTTTATTGTGGTAAAACTTAAAAATGATTTATAGTTCAGAAAATGATTTTGCAAGATACATGGATAGAACCCCATATCTCACACCCAAATCCTGCCAGAAAGAATGTTTATCTTGCTTAGTATAGTTATGGCATATGTCCTTTAATGAAAATCATTTGGTCCCTTCTAGACAGAAAACTAAAAGAGGGGCTCCTGGGTGACTCAGTTGGTTGAAAAACTGACTCTTAATTTCTGCTCAGGTCATGATCTCAAAGTCTGTGAGACTGAGCCCTCAGCGTGGAGCCTGCTTGGGATTATCTCTCTCCCTTTCTCTCTGCCCCACCTCCTCTCTCTCTCTCTCTCTCTCTCTCTTTCAAAATAAATAAACATTAAAAAAAATGTAAAACAAAAGTCCCAGTCTACTCTCTAGATAGAAAACTCAAAAAGTTTGTTGACATCACTATAGTTTGCTTATAAAATATGTACTTCCTAAACAAATTCCTTAGAGATGGAAAGTATCAATTTTAATAATTCCTTCTTTGAAAAAAGTTAATAATTGCTGAGACACAATACTTTCAGCTTTAGAACCATGTTCTATCATAGTTGGTTATACCCAAATGCATCAGATAAAATTATTCTTTTTCTTATATGTTTTGAAAAGTATTTATGACTTTCTATATGCACTTTGTATTTCCCACTGTACAAGATTTTATAGTTTAATAACTTGGTTCCTATTTCTACTATCAGAGACTATACTTTTTTATCCTTTCACCTTTTTATTATTTTCCTAGGACTATATTAAATCTGCCAGTCTTCAATTCAGGAACTATTTATTGAGGTTGTATTAAGTATCACAACACTGTACTAAGGCCTTGGGACACCGTGACGGGTAAAACCAACCTTTAAAGTACTATCTTGATGATGCTTCAAACTGAGAAAAAATATTCCATGTTCAAAAGCTTTTGGCTTAATACACCTGAAAAACCTCATCATTATAGGAGCTTAGCATTAAAAAGAACTCTTAAGATCAAACACATGAAACCCACATTCACTCTGGACCATTTGTCCAACCCAGGCTTGAAGATTTCCTTCAATAGGGACTCCTTATTTTAGAAAACCTCAGCTGTTACGAAATGACTTTTAATTCTGAGCTATAATTGATTTCCTTAATATGCTGACCATCGATAATAGTTGTTCTTTTCAAGTAGCATGGAACAAGATCATCTGTCTTCAGTAACATTTATGACTTCACAAGCATGTTCCAAAGCACTTCCTTTTATCACTTACTGTATTTAACTATTATTATTATTATTATTATTATTATATTTTGCTTCTTTCTGTCACTTTCTTCTACTTATTTTGAGAGTTACTGATTATTATACTGTTTTTCTCCTTCATTTCCTGTTTTCTAACATCTGTTGGAATGAATAATTATATTTTTATTAGTCATTTTCCCCTTTACTGGTTTGAAACTTGTATCTTTCAATTTTATCCTTTTTTTTTAATTTTTAAAAAGTTTATTTGCTGATTTTGAGAGTGAGAGAAAGACAGAGAGAGAATCCCAAACAGGTTCCGTATTGTCAGCACAGAGCTCAACATGGGGCTTGATCCCATGAGCCATGAGATCATGACCTAAGGCAAAATTAAGAGTTGGTTGCTTAACTGAGTCAACCAGGTGTCCCTCAATTTTATCCTTTTAGTGGTTATATCTCTGTCATGTGTGAGCTACATAAGAGAGGTAGAATACACTACTTCAAAAATCCGTGATCCACCCTGCATTTCCAGTAGCATTTTTCTTCTACCTTATTTTAAAATGCCTGCTTTAAACTAAAAAGCAAAGAAAGCAACAAAGTGAAAAGGCAACCTGATGAATGGGAGAAAATATTTGCTAACCATGTATCTGAAAAGGAGTTAATATTCAAAATATATAAGGAGATTTTACAATTCAATAGTAAAAAAAATTAAAAAGTAATGAGTAGATAAATGGGCAAAGAACTTGAATAGATAATTCTCCAAAGAAGACGTATATGAGATGTTACATCACACCTTTAGGGTGGCAATTATCAAAAACCAAAAGGTCCGTGTTGGTGACGATGTAAGAGATTGGAACCCTTGTGCACTGTTGGTATGTATAATCTGTGACACATGGATAAACCTGGGGAACATTATACTAAGTGATAAGCCAGTCACTGTAGGACAAATACCACATGATACCACTTACATAAAGTATATAAAATAGTCAAACTCATAAAAAGGAGAGCAAAATGGTAGTTGCCAGAACCAGGGGAAAGAGGGCAATAGGGAATTGTCGTTCCAAATGTGTGAAATTTCAGCTTGTGTAAGGTAAATATATTCTAAAGATCTTCTGTATAACATTGTGCCCATAGTTAATATAATTTTCTGCACTTCAAAATTTTAGAGGGATGATATTATGTTAAGTGTTCTTACCATCATATATATATATATATGTATATATTACATATATATACATATATATTTATATATATATATATATAATTTTTTTTGAGAGAGAGGGGGGGTGCATGTGTGACAGCATGACTGGGCACATGAGCAAGGGAGGAGCAGAGGGAGAGGGAGAAAGAATGTTAAGCAGGCTGTACCCCGGGCTTGATCTCAAGATCGTTGATCATGGCCTAAGCCAAAATCAAGAGAAGGGCACTAAACCTACTGATTCCTCCAGGTACACCATAATATATATTTTTAAGCTACAGATTATCATTTTTTAAAAAAATATTCGGTAACAGATTTCATTTAGAAATGCTTATCTTTTTCTTGTATACCATCTCATTTCTGTTTTTCTTTTTCTTTTTTTTAAATTATTTTTTACATTTATTTATTTTGGAGAGACAGAGCACAAGTGGGGAGGGGCAGAGAGAGAAGGAGATAGAATCCGAAGCAGGCTCCAGGCTCCGAGCTGTCAGCACAGAGCCTGACACGGGGCTCAAACTCATAAACCGTGAGATCATGACCTGAGCCAAAGTTGGACGCTCAACCAAGTGAGTCACCCAGGCGCCCCTCTGTTTTTATTTTTCTTTAGCAGTTCTTTCAGATAGGGTATGAGACTAGTAAAATATCAATTTTTTATGTATGAAAATGAATATTTTACCATTATTGTTAATTAATGTTTTGTCTGGGTTTAGTATTTTAGGTTGGTCTTTAATGTTTCAAAATATTAAAGGTATTTTTCATTGTCCTCTGGTATTTTTACATGGCTGAAAAGCATGCCATGTTCTACTTTTCATTTCTGTGGAGCCAATGGAACATTCCCTTTGTGGCCCCGAGGTAATTTTTTGTTTGTTTTTGGTGTTCTCCAACTTCACAACAGGTATTTGAATATTGATTGTTTCCATTTAGTCGCTCAGGACTCAGTGTTCTCCTGCAATTTTTCTTTTTAAATGTTTATTTATATGTTTTGAGAGAAAGAGAAAGAAAGGGACAGAAAGGGAGGGAGAGATAGAATCCCAAGCAGGCTCCACACTGTCAGCACAGAGCCCTATGCTGAATCTCAGAACAGTGAGATCATGACCAGAGCTGAAATCAAGTCAGTTCCTTACCTGAGCCACCTAGGTGCCCCCTTCTGTAATTTATTTTACTTTTCAATGATCACTCCTAGAAAATTCTCAGCAATTTTCTTATCAAATATTACCTTTTCTTTGTTCTTTCCTTTTATACATTCTCTTTGACCTTTGTTACATTTTCTCAGCCTTCTCTTACATTTTTCTTATATTTATGGTGCTTTATTCTGAGTGATTTTCTCAGAACTATTCTCTAGTTTTCTAGTTTCTATCTGCTCCTCAGTTGGGTATTTGTCTACTTCACCATTTTGCCTTGACTAATGTTATATTCATTGTTTTGGAAGAATATTTACAACATGCCTGTAGTATTTCTCATATTTGCAAAGAATTTTGTTCACAAAGTTTCATAATTTGCCTTTGACAATTCTTTCAGATAATTAATAAAGTTGGAAACATTTAAGAGAAGACCAGACATTGACCCAGAGATCATTAGAGGTTTTATTTATAGTCTATATATGTTAGTGAGGTTTTTGAAATAATTATGGAAGTACAGGGAATTTATTTAGGGTTAATGCTAAATGTATGTTCCCTGCTAGTCATTAACCCTCAGGCAATATCTCACTCCTAGGTCATTAATGTAATTATAAGACAAACATATAAAAACAGCATAGGTGTACTAGTATATATATTTTTGTACTTAGGTGGCATTATAATAATTGGTGTGTGTAGGGTATTTCTGGGAATTTGCGATTAACTCATCCTTTAAAAATCAGTTGATTAGATTATCTTTCATTTTCAATTCACCTTATTATAATTAACTTGTGCTTATAAGTACAGTTCGAGTAATGTGAGAGTATCAGAAGTTGTTTTCAATTATAAACTTCATATTGTAGTTAAATTGGAAGTTTACTATTAAATTGAAAACACATATTATTAGGACCATCTCATTCTGATGGAGAAAACTTCAGTGTGCCATTTCTGCTAATCATGTGGAGGTACAGATGTTAAAGAGGAAAGAAATTGTTCTGATAGTTCATACCATGTGTCCCAGTAAGAATATCTTAACTTGAAATTGTTTTAGATATTTTAACAGCTGCTGGGTCTCTGATTGGGTTTGAAGCTCCCCTCTGACTCCTGCTATGATAGTTCAAGCCGAATGAAGTCAGCAGAACCACCCCACAGCTTTTCTTTTAAATTGCATTACAAGGCAGAGAGCTGAATGATTGCTGTATATAAGATCTATCATTTATTCCCACCAAATTAACCCTCCACCCCCACCTTCTGCCATTCGGTCTGTGCTTCTATTGCCTTCTGATGGGTAATGTTTAGCTTTTCTCTGACTTTCAGTCTAGTGTTTCCTGTGGGTATGCTGGTGCGTATGTTTGCATTCAGAATTTATTACATATCTTTTTTAATATTAGTAGCATGATCTTTTAGTTGATTTGTGGTAATTTAAAATAATAAATGTTTGTTTTTTATTCAAAATGCCATCCAAGATAAATGATGTAGGTCATAGTGGTCAACCTAATCACCAAAAGCATTGACTTGATGATCCCCTGAATGTAAACCGTACACTTAGAACCTGGTGGCTCAGATTTTTATTTGAACTCTGTCTATTTTAGAACTCCACAATCATAAATTATCAAGGAAAACCAGGAATTTAGAAGAAACCTAAAAGAATGCCAAGAAAGGCCAACAAATTAAATCTACTGGACAAGAAGTAAAGGCTACTAGACAATTTGGCTAGCAGAGAAAACAAGGTGCACTGCATGCAAAGAGCTTGTTCACCAAAGTTATATATCCACAGAAAATAGAGACAGAGAGCATGTAGTAAATAAATAGAGAAAATCAAGGGTATTTCAAAATTGTCTCTGTTTCAGATTTGAGGAGCTTTGCCATTTTGGTTTTGTGATTTCAGTCTTGGTTTTGTGCATTTATTCCTTAAACCCATGGGACATAGTTACCTTGGTTACTGGAAGACTAAGTTTCTGTCTACTGCCCCTTTGAAAATAAGCCCAAGTCCCAGGATCAATGAATTCATACTGCAAATTGTGCTCTATGTTCACAGAAAAAACAGAACAAGTTGATTGTAGTAAAGACCAACAGATTTAAAATATGTTGACCTCAACTGGAATCCTGTTTCTGCTACCTACAGTCTATAGGATCATGGGCAAATCACTCAATTTTTTAATTCTTTCATACATAAAATGGCAATAACGGATAACTTGTAGAACTCTTAGAAAATTGATGAGATGAGGGGTGGTGCCTTCTGAACTATAAAAATACATGTATAATTATACACTTTATGAAATAGAAGGGCAATCTGTAGAGTAAAATATTTAGTATTCTACAAACAGAGGAAGTAAAAGCGTTGTTGCACATTGCACACATGAACTTACAGAAGCTTTGGAACCATTTTCTCTGCAGGTTATGAACCAGATGGTAAATCACCATCTGTTGGGGATGGTTTTAATGTGGCAAAGCTAGAAGGAAAGGCTAGCTAATTTTTCAGATTCTTTTCCAGCTTTATATATATATATTTAAATACTTAATAGCATAAAGGTATTTTAACTTTTCCTCTTTAAAGGTAGTTATTATTAGAGATTGTGAATTAATAAATACCTTAGTAGAAGTGCTTGGTAAAAATAATTTCTGGAATATCATTTTTTTCCCTTTTGTTTTCATATCTAAGTTTTACTTAAGAATAAAAAGAATTATTTCCAAAATACTAAACTCTATAGATTGCTAGATAACAAGTTAGGGTAGACTGTGTCTTTCTCATTGTGATCACAAGTCAGAGATATGCATTAGCTAAAGCATTACCCTGGCCATTACTCTGGATATAGAACTTCAATAAAATTGAGGTAACACAATGATAAGAACAGATGTGTCCAAGTATCTGTCAGAGTCATGCTGAAATCCACAGCTCCCCAAGATGCAAACTACAACTCTGCATAGGTTGTCTCCCAAAAGAATACCAGCTTAAGGATCTGGGGTGTGGTGGTGAAGAAAGGGACATCCATACTTTATCCAATAGTATTGTTTACAATACGTACAATATACAGTATGAATATTAAATGTGTCCCAATGTTTTCAGCTTGAGTCCCAGTGATCCCAGTTCCGTGACAGGCATTATTTCTTCTCCTGGTGCCTCCCAACTGTGCTGATGCTACCACTGCACCATTTCTGCTACCACAGTGCCACTGCCATGGATACCTTTTTGGTCAATTCCCAGGCTGATGTGGGATCTCTAATTAGACATTCACCTTTCTCCAGGATGCACAAGGTCTTCTGTTCAAGTTTCTAGAGTCCCCATGCTATGGTTGGGTCTTTCCTGGATTCTGGGTGTTCTATTCGAGTCAGCTCATGGAATTTTCTTGTTGAGCTTCTATCTTGTGCTTTTGCATAAATTCTTGGCCCAACAAGGTAAAAAGTCTTTGGGAACACAACCCCCAAATTTTAAGCTCCTTTTCCGTATTCGTTCCTCTGGGGAGTATTGGTGGGATCTACTTCCCTTTCAGTCCCCAACATGGATTAAGAGCTTTTGTCAAGACTTTCCTGTCCATTACAGATTTTCTCCATTGGGTCTTCATATTTGACTCCCTCCACCCCATATCATCTTACAGCCTCTTGTGTTTAGGGTAACTCTCTTTACATATATATCTATTCACCCTAAAAATTTATTGATTTGTAGTTCTACATTTGCTATATTACAAATACCTTGTTTACTACCCACACATGATATCTAATTTATCATGTCCTAGTTTCTTCCCAGGAAGATTTCTGCAAGACCCTGTTGGAAAGGTGTCCCTTACTGATTTATTAGTTACTATTTTCTGATAAAATTTAAGAATGACTTTTAGGGAGCCTGGGTGACTCAATCGGTTAAGCATCCAACTCTTGATTTTGGCTCAGGTGATGATCTCATGGTTTGTAGGTTGGAGCCCCACATCAGGCTCCACTGACAGTGTGGAGACTGCTTGGGATTCTCTCTCTCCCTCTCTTTTCCTGCCCCTCCACTGCATGCACACTCGCTCTTGCTCTCACTCTTTCTCTAAAAAAAAATAAATTAATTAATTAACAATATTTTTTTTTAAAAAGAATCAATTTTAGATAATGCAATAGATGGTGCACCTGGGAGGCTGAGTCGGTTAAGTGTCTGACTTCAGCTCAGGTCATGATCTCTCGGACCCTGAGTTCGAACTCTGAATCAGGCTGCATGTTGACGGATTGGAGCCTGGAACCTGCTTTGGATTCTGTTTCACTCTCTCTCTGTCCCTCCCCCACTCACACTTTGTCTCTCACACTTTCTCTCTCTCTCTCTCTCTCTCTCTCTCTCTCAAAAATAAATAAGAATTTAAAAATAAATTAAATAAATAACAGTAGAAATTATTTTGATTGTATTGATTAATTTATTAATTTGATAGATATTAATTTAAAACCTACCAAGTGTTAGGTACTAATTCAGAAATATAAAAATTTTTAAAAAGGACCCTGTTATCTTTCCATAATGTAATTTTATAAAATTAATGAATCCATAGTTCTAAATAAAATCTTTAGTCAGTGAGGAGCATGTGGCTGGCTCAGTCGGTTGAGCACCTGACTCTTGATTTTGGCTCAGGTTATGATTCCAGAGTCATGAGATCGAGCCCCACGTCAGGCTCTCTGCTGAGTGTGGAGACTGTGTAAGATTCTCTCTCTCTCTCTCTCTCTCTCTCTCTCTCTCTGTCTCTCTCTCCCCTCTCTGCCTCTCTCCTCCACTCATGCTCTCTTTCTCTCTCTCTAGAAAAGTAAAACAAAACAGAACAAAACTTTAATCAATGGGATTAAAGTCCACAGTAAGTTTTTCCCCCAATCCTCACCCCGGAGCACAAATGTCCAGTCATAACTGATATTTTTAGGTCTCCACTGACACTGTCAATAGTTAAATGCCCCTTACCTGGCATTTGCAATTACAATCTGATGAAGTTCTGGAGTTTCACTAAATTTATTACCAAAATTGTCATCAAATGATTAATTGACTGATTCCTTCCAAAACTTATTTTTTGCTCACAGATCTACTGTCCAGAATGGTAACAAGTGGCAAAATAGGGTAGGGCAGAAAGAAGCTAAGGGTCTGGGTAATCCACACAGTTGGACGATTACTCTTCATATGGTATCAGTCTGGGATGTGATAATGCAATTTTGTTGATCTCCCAGTTCTATGGAAAGAATAGTTCTTATTATTGGACTTGACAATCTGTTCCTCTTTTCTTGCCAAAATACACACACAATTTCAGGGGTGGGGGATATCTTCAGGAACATTCACCTTAACATATAAAACTCATTTCATTTTCATTTTTATTTTCTGAGTTGCTTTTAGAAGTATTTAAAATATTGGAAGTACTTAGAAATAGTTTTTGTGCTTAGTTATTCTACATTATTTTGTTAGCTTTTCTCATTATAGTCTAAAATTTTTGGACTTGCCCTGATGGCTATTCCAAATAACACCATTTGCTTGGTATTACAGCTCTATAAAATTGCATGTGTTTTTCTTCTAACAACATTAAAACCATTTCTCTATCAAGTCAGTATATGATATTAAAGAATTCTGAAAATTAGTTTCTATAAATCAGTTTTCATCAGTATGCCCTCTCTATCCTCTGCCTCTGGTTTAAAAAAAATCATGGATGTTTGGGGTGCCTGGGTGGCTCGGCCCATTAAGCATCTGACTTCGGCTCAGGTCATGATCTCACAGTCTGTGAGTTCGAGCCCCGCAACAGGCTCTGTGCTGACAGCTCAGAGCCTGGAGCCTGCTTCGGATTCTGCATCTCCCTCTCTCTTTGCCCCTCCCCTGCTCATGCTCTGTCTCTCTCTGTCTCAAAAATAGATAAAAACATTTAGAAAAATTAGAAAAAAAGAAATCATGAATGTTTTAATATGTTTGCTTGTGATGCCATGAACAGTGTCATTTTCAATGAACACAGGAGTCACTGTAGTATGCAGATTGGTTATATTTATTTAAAGAATGAATCAATTATTCACTGTTCTACAAAAGTATAAAATAAAGTTTCTGCTACTAATTTAATGACTGGCAAGGTACATACACGTACACACAAACATGCCCACCTCTACACACACCCAAAGATGAGGCACTTAAGTTTTTACCTGAACACAGAAAGAATTAATCCAGATCTCTGAAAGCAAAGAAGCCCATGGTGAACTCCATTACAAAAGTCACATTATTCTAACATAAAATAGAACTTGACATTTGGCCTAATTATACTCTTCAAGTCTTTAATATTCTGCTTATCATTATGGATATTTAAATAAAGAAAACTACTCTGATACCTTTTGCCCTTTTTATGTTTCACAGTCTTCTTTGAATTAAAGAGGAAATTAAAGTTTTCTCAAGGAAAAGTTTTAATAGATAAATGAATAATATATAAAATTAATAATGCTAAACTTCCTCCTAATATTTTAGAGCAAGGAATTTTTCTATTTTAAGAAAAGCATCTATTACCCTTTCTCAAATATCTTTTAAAGAGAATAGAGTAACAAATGAGTTCTTAGGATTCCTTGCAACTTTGAACTTTGACTTATTCAATCCTAATCATCTATACCAATTCTAGAACTTTCTTCATCCTTTTTCTAGATATGGCTTAGTATTGTTCTAATGGATTTACACAAATCAGAGAGTAAAGTGCTTTCCAGTGATTCATCTCATTGGACGTGGTTAAGTGCACAGGGAAATACTACATTTCAGACTGCCAGTTTGATTTATATAAAAGAACATAGAATCACTTACTTAGGTGTTACATCAATGAGACAGCCAACTGAGATCAATGCTTTTGGCATGGTAGAATTCTATAATAATTCTAAATTTCCATAATTTATTTTAGAGTTATTGAAATAGGATTTCTTTTTATCTTTCCTTTTCCAGATTTGTTTTTATTTTTTTACCATATGATTTTATTATATACCAGAGCACTCTTCTATAATATTTTCAATTTGAGTAATTTTTATAAAAAAATAATTCAGATAGAAAAAACATTAAGTAACAAGTGGCTTGTATGATTAAATTGTAAAAATGTTTCTTTACACATGGAGAAATTATTACAGTGAATAAAAAGTTGGTAAACTTTTTATTGATGGGTTCAACCAAGGTACAAGTGAAGAGTGATTTTGCTTCAGGGGTGTAAACTAAACATAATTATTTTAATTCACACTCTCTATAATTGGGCAGTTATTAGTTTTAATGCAGAGAAACAATAGATTAGTATAATTTTTGCGAGATTCTGTTTTAAAGTAAAAACATAATTCTTGCCCTGGGGAACTCATTCTTTATCATGGTTTAATTATTTAGTTCTCTATTATGTATGCCCATACTAATTGTTAATTATTGATTATTATTTGATGATTTCTAAGTTAGCTTTTCTTATGAAAATTGCACCTTAAACTCAGCACATCTACCATTATACTCATCTTCCTCTGCTACATATAAAGCAATATCTTCTACTGCCTTCACTGTACTTTGATGCACTTTTGTGTTCCTACCTTCTATGCCTTGAGACCTTACAATCAACATACCTCTCCTGCAGAACACCTACAAAGTTGCTGAGACTTACAAAATGTTTCTCTGATCCATCTCTCAAATGTATTTCCTCCATCCACTATTCCCCTTTTCCCTGCTTCTTCTTTAGTTTCTTTTTCCTTTGACTAAAGCAAAGAAAATTAGTATTCCCAATATTGGCTTTACTCCACTATATCAATTCTATATTCCACCATCAGATTAATATTCCTGAATCACAGTTCAGATAAGTAAATATCCAATTCATTTGGGTCATGATGGCTCTGCTCAAGTTTACACACTTTTATGTGGCTTGTACAGCCACTATCATAGTCCTCCCGCATAGTAGACTAATTATAAATACACCTCAAATGAATAAATGAAGGGATGAATGATGGAATGAAACCTCTCTTCACACTAACACGTTTGATTATATCATAGCAATAAGTATATTACAGATACAATTATATAAATGCTGATATTATAGAACCTCTTAATGTTTGGGGGTTTTTGGTCTTGTTCTCTGTTATGTAGCCCCACATCAAACAATGAATGTTAAATGTTTCATATTCTTCAAGGCTCAAATGAAATGTTACCTTCTCCTTGATGGTTTCTAAGATGATTGCAAGTAAAGTCAAACTTTGCACCCTTGTATTTCCCTTGCCATGCACGTCATCACTGTCTTCCTTGGAGAGTTATTTAGGTATGCAATCTGAGTGTTTTGCTTCTACCACTTTTATACATAGTCATATTGACAATAGTTTCTGGATTCTACTCCTGAGCATTTACCTCACCACCACAAAAATGGGAACCTTCCTGCAAAATCGCTATTCCCAATGCGTTTCTAGATGTCCCCAAAGGTGTGCACACCAAACTTACTAAATCCAGTTCATTCCCATTCCCAGACAATATTTGACATGATCTGCCTTTGCTGGTTCAGCTTACACTTATTACCACTTAAAGAAGCCCATTGTTCATGCCCATTTTGAGAAAAATACTGAGTATGTATTCCAACTTCTCAAGGCTCTCAAAGTTTCTGATCTCCAGAGGTCAAATTAGTGAATGGTCTAGAGCCAAAAATGGAAATAATGATCTCCCCCTAATTCTAGGCCTTGCCCACATCTGAACTTTACTTTTTTTTTTTCTTTTTTTTTTCAACGTTTTTTATTTATTTTTGGGACAGAGAGAGACAGAGCATGAACGGGGGAGGGGCAGAGAGAGAGGGAGACACAGAATCGGAAACAGGCTCCAGGCTCCGAGCCATCAGCCCAGAGCCTGACGCGGGGCTCGAACTCACGGACCGCGAGATCGTGACCTGGCTGAAGTCGGACGCTTAACCGACTGCGCCACCCAGGCGCCCCTGCCCACATCTGAACTTTAATAATGCAGTACTGTTCAAGTATGAAAGCTCTAGTAGAAAAACAAACATACTTTTATCTTCTAGCCCTAACCCACTCACACCAAGAGAACACTCAGCCAACAAAGCCAAGATTAGCTGAGCTTTTCCTAGACCAGATTATTTTGCAGGAAAAGCATCTCATGGTCTGCAACCTATCAGGGCTCATGCCAGCCCAGAGCCTCCTGAAGCTCACTGAAACTTTGCTTCCCTAATTTTCTTTCCAGAAGATGAGGCTTTCATCTCCCTCTCACAGTGTCAGGTTATTTCAGGATTTTTCTTAGGCTGACTTAATCAGTCAGTTACATCTAGGTAGAGTAATCCTTAACTTATTAACCTGTTTCCCATTTCCCCTTATCTTGATCTTTTTCTCTAAAGCCTGTGTGTGAATGGATGACTATTTCTAAATGAATTTATCATACCTTTGATATATATTTTTCTGTATTGTTCATTCTGCCCAGCCCTAGACCTTCCAAATTTCTCCTTTCACCATTTTACCAGTATTTTTTGTCTCTCATTCTTCCCCAGTAAACAACATTTTCACCCGCAGTAGTCTCATTGCTCAGTCCATAAAAGGTAAGCATCTGTCTCTACTCTCTATAATTCTCCAGAACTTTGCGAATGCTCTTTCTCTTGCTACAAATGCTCTTTCTTCTTCCTCCTTCCTCCACTCCATCCAGAGTCTGTTCATCCTTGATGATATCCTTGATACTGTATTATGTATCATCTTCTTTGTTTTGCCTCTACTAAGCCACTGAATGTTTTTGATTTCTTATCATAACGAGTGTATTTTTTATTCAAAATAAAAAAAGAAAACTCTGTGGCAGGGTTTACACTGTATGCCTCTTTCATATTGATTATGACATGATGTGATGACAAATGCTCGTTAAATGGAATGGGGCCAATCCATAATAAACGTATTTGGGAAGCTATCCTAGGATGTGATGTTTCAAAGTTTGTAAATATATATCATTTAGCCTAGACACTCGTGGCAGGACAGAACATAAGGGATGTGACCAGAACCTGGGGAAGTAAACTCAGGAGAGTATTCCTGGTATTAGATGCTGATTTGGATGGAAGTTGGAAGATCATAAACAGTTTAGGCCAGTGGTTGGTTGTAAGAGGCCCAGAAAAATAGCAGGGGATGCCCATGGGCAGGAAGAAAGGGGAAATGACCCTGTGGCAAGAAGTTCTCAGAGGTCCTGACACGGAAAGAGGAAATCCACTTCTGATGCATGTGCTTGAAAAAGACAAGCTGTCCCTCTTCTTCAAGTTTGAAAAGCTATCAAATCAGAAGATTGAAGAGAAGAAATTATTTGAATTTTCATTTCCCTCACAGGCCCTAGAATCATATAAGACACTTACTAGGAACACTGAGAAATGTCCTCTTTTGAGACAAAAAAGCCATAATTTTAAATTTTAAGTTCCTAGCAAGAATTGTTTTTTTGCATTTTAGGCAATTTTCCATTAGATCACAAGGTGTCAATATAGTTATTAGAAACCAAATATGCAACCTAGATAGACGAATGGATTCTATTTTAACCCTGATCATTCCCTCAGGAGTCTGGATAGCTCTTTCGAGGAAAGGTTACTGCTTTTTTAAATTATATTTAGTTTTAGAATTAATATTTTGGAATTACTTCTGGCTTCTAGAGCCTATTCTACCTTAAAACCTTATGGGTAATTCTTATTTCATAAATAAGGTGGAAATCTTGTAGCATCAAAGTTAAGGAAGAAAATAAAATCATGGAACCTAATAGCATGGTCAAAATGTAGATGTGCTTATTGTATTCGTTTTCTAGGCCTTCAATACCAAAGCCTCACAAACTAGGTGGCTTAAAACCACAGAAATGTGTTGTTTCACAGCTCAGGTGGCTTGAAGTCTGAAAGTAAGGTGTTGACAGAGCCATGATCTCTCTGAAACCATAGAGACATCCTTCCTTTCCCGTTCCTAATTTCTGGTGATTTGCTGGCAATCTTTGGCATCCCTTGGCTTGTAGCTGCATCAGTCTTACCCTTCATCTTCACACACATTCTCTCCCATATCTCTTTGCTTTCACATAGCCATCTTCTTATTTTTTTTAATATTCATTCATTTATTTATTTTGGGGGGGACAGAGAGAGAGAGAGCGAGAGCGAGGGAGAGAGAGAGAGAGAGGGAGAATCGCAAGCAGCCTTCACACTGTTTGTGCAGAGTCCAATGGGGGGCTCAAACTCACAAACCGTGAAATCGTGATCTGAGCCAAAACCAAGAGTCTGATGCTTTAGCCGACTGAGCCACCCAGGTGCCCTTACATGGGCATCTTCTGATAAGGGCACTGGTCATCTTGGATTAGGGACCTACCCCACTGTAGTATGATTTCATCTAACTTAACTAATTACATCTGCAACAACACTGCTTCCAAATAAGTTCACATGTTGAGGTCCTGGAGGTTAGGATTGCAATATACCATTTTTCGGTGGACACAGTTCAATACACAACAATTAAAAATCAATGGAGCTGAGTGACCCACTGTGTTTACAAAGCTACAAGGTTAATACTGATATGAAAGTTCTAAACATATTCAACATTTCAGTAGCAGATACAAAGGCTGTAGCTCTGCAGGGGAGGGATGTTGATGGAAATAGGATTCTTTGGGATGAACAAGCTTTCAAATTATAGAAAAATTTTGGAGAATAGGAAGTTCTATATTTTAGCTATCTCAGTGCTTTAGAAGGAATACATATTCAGTAAATTATTATTTAAATGATATTTCTTTAGCTTCATATTGACCATCTTTCTCACATTTCTTTTGGGGCTTAAGAAAGAAGAAGTCATGCTGAAACTATGACATCTTCTGCCAGAAATAACTGCATATAAAATCTACAAGGCACCAAACAAGAGGTTACCATGGGAAGATAGGCCAAAATAATAAGATTCTCAAGCTAAGAATAAATGAATAACATCTATGCTACTTTCATTACTTTTGTTCCCTGTGACAAAGATAAAGTTAATTATTCAGAGATAGCAAAGAAGAGTGTTTATTAAATGTGACATGCTAGATGCAATTCTGGATTGCAGTATATGGTGATACTAAAGATCAAGCAACTTTTAATCGGAATCAAATATAATTTTTAATTGAGTCCATTTATTGCACACGTGAGCTGTATTGAAAATTCTCTCAAACCAAAAACTCAGTAAAGATTATTGCAGTTAAAAAATGAATCTAATAAGCTGGACCTTTTGTGTTCTTTGCTCAGATTCCTTTCAAAGTGGTAACGTTTTAAATCAGTTATAAATTACCTTTGTTAAAACTTAAAAGTTGATTTAATGTTAAATATATTCCTCTTTGTAAATTTGTCCTCTTTCTTTTTGACCTCTAGTTTGTTTCACATTCTTCACCTTTGTTAAAAATAATCTATTGATACACTGTGTCTATGTGATGCCATGACATCTGAATGAAAGATTTGATATTTGTCATCCACATGCTTTGCCTTCTTGATGCCGTCTGGATATTTGGCCTTGTACTTACAAACCATCTGGGTTTGTTACTATACTCTCCACTTTTCATCCAGATGTTTTGGCATTGTGTGGACAAAGCATGTGGTATTGTCTATAAAATGTAATTGCATGAAAGTAAATAACACTATGTAAGCAATTAAAGGAGCAAGATTTTCCCATGTACAAATCTTAACATTTTCTCCTCAGTAATACAGTCGGGGAAAGAGAGATTTTCCTTGCTATATTTGAAAACTTTAAATTTCATTTCTGAACAATAAAAATCAACTGTAAAATGTTCAATCAAATTCAAGGGAAATTTCTAATATTTTCATTCCTAACAGAAAAATCTGTGATTTAAGGTATTTGTAATTTTATGTATAATGAACTTACTAACTTGAATTTGTTATTTCTATGGAAATCTGACTGTAAAAGTCATAACAAAATATATTTAAACTCTTCCAAATTAAATTCAGTGTTATAAGAAAAGTTATCTAAACTATATTTTATAAAAATCTGTTGTAGAAATCAATCATACACACACATATATTTTCCTTAAACATCTACTTAAATCTCTAATACAGATACCTATTTTCATAATTCTAGTACCAATGTACCTATACATCTTGTACTAATGCTCTAGTAAAGAAAAAAAATAGGATACTACTCCAGATTACCACAGCAACTAATATTTCTGATTAGATTTACTTTCAAATATCCATATTATTTAACGCGTGAAGTTTGTATGTTGTATAATAAGCAAGCATTTCCAAAGAAAGAACAAGGTAAACGTCAGCTAATCAAAATGTGATAAATACATCCTAGAAGCTTCCTGGGGTCACTTCTAAATTCTTTGTAAACAAGTGAGAATATATAATCTTATGAGTTCACAGTGCATTTTGGTCAAATCTTCCTCTTCATGTGGCATGAGAGTCTCATTCAACTGGCTCAGTGCATCTTTGGTGCGATAGGTTTAACTCTGGGTCCAGAATTTAAGGGTGGTGGGTGATAAGAAATATGAGGAAGACATTGCTTGAGATGGGCATAGACTGGAAGCCCTAATTTATAAAGTATTTCCGAAATCAAATATTTAGCTTGAAAACGATAAGATTTTCACATTGAGAACAGAGAAATAATGAGAAAATATTCTTCAAATACTTGAGTTATAATAATTAAAAGATATTAGAAATTATTTATGTATTCAAGGGCACAACTGGAGCTAGAATATTAAAAAATGAAGTTTGCTTCAATACAATTGAAGAACTATATGATTTAGGGAGTGGGCTTCCTGTCACTAAGACATTCATGTGGAAACTCAAGTGAAAGTTGAGAAGTTGATCAGATGATTGCTAGGTTTTGCTCAAAAAATGTTTAATGTTTTCAGTGTCCAAAATCTTGCCCAACACATAATTGATGGTTAATACATAGGTAACGAATAATTGAATGAAGTCTAAATGTTTCAGGTATCACTGTTCTAATTAATCAAGCAGATTTGTTATGATCGTAATTTGGCCATTTGCACCCTCCAGGGCACTCCAATTGAATACAATGTGAAAGTTACCTTTTGGTTTGTACAACCAATGGGCTCTTTTAGAACCTAATTATCTAAGACGATCCAGGTAATATGATTTCATGTTGTGGCAAAATTTTGAGGTCTGTGTGTAAGATAAAATTAGATTCACAATTAGCAAAGAAAATCTACTACCTTAAAGACCAAAGTATTGTCACTCAAAATCCAACAAAGAGAGTGTTGTCCATGGCACTAAAACAATCTGTTCAGCTGAGTAACAGATGAAGTAGCTGGCTTCCATTTAGGGGATATTCTGAAATAAAAACACTCATATTTTAAACTTTACAATAGGATTCAGTTTAGCAAGATGTGCCCAGTCTAGGAGGGCCTTGAGAATGGAATCTCATGGTTAAGCATCATGTTCCTGATATGCTTATTCAGGAAAGATGCACAATAAGGGGAATTGACCACATTGCATAAACATGAATTGCTATTTCTCTATCTCCTTAGCTAAATAGTTGATTTTGTTTAAGCTAAATATATGCATGAAAAAATTTCACCCAATCACCTTTAAAAAATGTAATCGCCTCACTGCTATCTACAGGAACTGTGCATGCTTCTCCCAGTTTCAGACCCAAATAACTCCCATGCACACACAGTCATATTGCTTAACTGGAGTCACCAGGCTACCATAATGAAGATAGAGTAGTCTCATTTGCAGAAGATTTAACCTGGATTCATTTGAACAGCAAAGAGAAACTTTTTCCCTGTCACAAACATAGAAATGAACTTTTTCAAAGGATTACAATTCCAAAACTCCTCTCCCATTGAAATATTCCTTATAATCCCTCCTTTTTCATAAACTCCTTCGTAATTATAAAAAAAATCACATCCCCAAATAAGCAGTAAGGGTATTATGAAGGGATACCCATTGATCCATGAGGTCTCATCCTGAGCACTTATTTTCCTTTTTTTGATATGTTATGATATTTAGCACCAGACAATCATCCCTTAAAATGTTGTCATCCCAATCAGTGCCCTCTCTACATCTTGTCCCAGGATATATTCCTAAGAGTGGTAAGAGTCCTTACCAATCCAAGAGTCCTTACCAATCCAAGAGGATTCCTAAGAGTCCTTCCCACATGCAGCATCAAAATATCAAAGAAAAGGCAAAAACTAAGCTTAAATAGATCTTACATCACATAGAGGAGCAAGACTTCAATTCTAATTAATTATTTTCCAAATGCAAGAGAAAACTACAAATTGTTCTTTTTTTATCTTTGTTCTCACATTTTTTTTAATTTAATTTTTTATTTTTTTAAAATTTACATCCAAATTAGTTAGCATATAGTGCAACAATGATTTCAGGAGTAGATTCCTTGGTTCCCCTTACCCATTTAGCCCATCCCCCCTCCCACAACCCCTCCAGTAACCCTCAGTTTGTTCTCCATATTTATGAGTCTCTTTCGTTTTGTCCCCCTCCCTGTTTTTATATTATTTTGTTTCCCTTCCCTTATGTTCATCTGTTTTGTCTCTTAAAGTCCTCATATGAGTGAAGTCATATGATTTTTGTCTTTCTCTGACTAATTTCACTTAGCATAATACCCTCCAGTTCCATCCACGTAGTTGAAAATGGCAAGATTTCATTCTTTTTGATTGCCAAGCAATACTCCACTGTATATTTTATGCCACATCTTCTTTATCCATTCATCCATCGATGGACATTTGGGCTCTTTCCATACTTTGGTTATTATTGATAGTGCTGCTATAAACATGGGGGTGCATGTGTCCCTTCGAAACAGCACACCTGTATCCTTTGGATAAATGCCTAGTAGTGCAATTGCTGGGTCATAGGGTAGTTCTATTTTTAGTTTTTTGAGGAACCTCCACACTGTTTTCCAGAGTGGCTGCACCAGCTTGCATTCCCACCAATGTAAAAGAGATCCTCTTTCTCCAAACCCTCCCCAACATCTGTTGTTGCCTGAGTTGTTTATGTTAGCCATTCTGACAGGTGTAGGGTGGTATCTCATTGTGGTTTTGATTTGTATTTCCCTGATGATGAGTGGTGTTGAACATTTTTTCATGTGTTGGTTGGCCATCTGGAAGTCTTCTTTGGAGAAGTGTCTATTTGTGTCTTTTGCCAATTCTTCACTGGATTATTTGTTTTTTTGGGTGTTGAGTTGGATAAGTTCTTTATAGATTTTGGATGCTAACCCTTTATCTGATATGTCATTTGCAAATATCTTCTCCCATTCTGTCGGTTGCCTTTTAGTTTTGCTGATTGTTTCCTTTGCTGTGCAGAAGCTTTTTATTTTGATGAGGTCCCAGTAGTTCATTTTTGCTTTTGTTTCCCTTGCCTCTGGAGACGTGTTGAATGAGAAGTTGCTGCGGGCAAGATCTAAGAGGTTTTTGCCTGCTTTCTCCTTGAGGATTTTGATAGCTTCCTGTCTTACATTTAAGTATTTCTTCCGTTTTGAATTTATTTTTGTGTATGGTGTAAGTGGTCCAGATTCATTCTTCTGTACGTCACTGTCCAGTTTTCCCAGCACCACTTGCTGAAGAGACTGTCTTTATTCCATTGGATATTCTTTCCTGCTTTGTCAAAGATTAGTTGGCCAACGTTTGTGGGTCCATTTCTGGGTTCTCTATTCTGTTCCATTGATCTCAGTGTCTGTTCTTGTGCCAGTACCATACTGTCTTGATGATTACAGCTTTGTAGTATAGCTTGAAGTCGGAGATTGTGATGCCTCCTGCTTTGGTTTTCTTTTTCAAAATTGCTTTGGTTATTCGGGGTCTTTTCTGTTTCCATACAAATTTTAGGATTATTTGTTCTAGCTCTGTGAGGAATGCTGGTGTTACTTTGATAGGGATTGCATTAAATAGGTAGATTGCTTTGGGTAGTATTGACATTTTAACACTATTTGTTCTTCCTATCCAGGAGCATGGAATCTTTTTCCGTCTTTTTGTGTCTTCAATTTCTTTCATAAGCTTTCTCTAGTTTTCATCGTATAGATTTTTCACCTCTTTGGTTAGATTTATTCCTAGGTATTTTATGGTTTTTGGTGCAACTGTAAATGGGATTGATTCCTTGATTTCTCTTTCTGTTGCTTCATTGTTTGTGTATAGGAATGCAACCAATTTCTGTGTGTTGATTTTATATCCTGCAACTTTGCTGAATTCATGGATCAGTTCTAGCAGTTTTTTGGTGGAATCTTTTGGGTTTTCTATACAAAGTATCATGGCATTGGCAAAGAGTGAGAGTCTGACTTCCTCCTGGCTGACTTAGATGCCTTTTATTTCTTTGTGTTGTCTGATTGCAGAGGCTAAGACTTCCAATACTATGTTGAATAACAGTGTCTTGTTCCTGACTTTAGGGGGAAAGCTCTCAGTTTTTCCCCATTAAGGATGATATTAACGCTGGGTTGTTAATATATGGTTTTATGATCTCGAGGTATGCTCTTTCTATCCATACTTTCTTGGGGGTTTTTATTAAGAAAGGATGCTGTATTTTGTCAAATACTTTCTCTGCATCTATCAAGAGTATCATAAGGTTCTTGCCCTTTCTTTTATTGATGTGATGATCGTGTTAATTGTTTTGTGGATATTGAACCAGCCCTGCATCCCAGGTATAAATCCCACTTGGTCGTGGTGAATGATTTTTTTAATGTATTGTTGGAGCTGGTCGGCTAATATCTTGTTGAGATTTTTGCATCCATGTTCATCAGGGAAATTGGTCTATAGTTCTCCTTTTTAGTGGGGTCTCTGTCTGGTTTTGGAATCAAGGCAATGCTGGATTCAAGAAAGAGTTTGGAAATTTTCCTTCCATTTCTACTTTTTAGAACAGCTTCAAGAGAATAGGTGTTATCTTTTCCTTAATGTTTGGTAGAATTCCCCTGGAAAACCATCTGGCCCTGGACTCTTGTTTTTTGGAGATTTTTGATTACTAATTCCATTTCTTTACTGGTTATGGGTCTGTTCAAATTTTCTATTTCTTCCTGTTTCAGTTTTGGTAGTGTGTATGTTTCTATGAATTTGTCCATTTCTTCCAGATTGCCCATTTTATTGGCATACAATTGCTTATAATATTCTCTTATTATTGGTTTTATTTCTGCTGTGTTGGTTGTGATCTCTGCTCTTTCATTGTGGATTTTATTTCTTTAGGTCCTTTCCTTTTTCATTTTGATTAAACTGGCTAGTGGTTTATCAACTTTGTTAATTCTTTCAAGGAACCAGCTTCTGGTATCATTGATCTGTTCTACTGTTTTTTTGGTTTCAATAGCATTAATTTCTACTCTGATCTTTATTATTTCCTGTCTTCTGCTGGTTTTGGATTTTATTTGCTGTCCTTTTCCAGCTCCTTAACGCATAAGGTTAGATTGTGTACCTGAGATCTTTCTTCCTTCTTTAGGAAGGCCTGCATTGCTATATACTTTCATCTTATGACTGCTTTTCCTGCGTCCCAGAGGTTTTGGGTTGTGGTGTTATCATTTTCATTGACTTCTGTATACTTTTTAAGTTCTTCTTTAACTGCTTGGTTAGCCCATTCATTCTTTAGTAGGATGTTCTTCAGTCTCCAAGTATTTGTCACCTTTCCAAATTTTTTCTTGTGGTTGATTTCGAGTTTCATAGCGTTGTGGTCTGAAAATATGCACAGTATGATCTCGATCTTTTTGTATTTACTTAGGGCTGATTTGTGTCCCAGTATATGGTGTATTCTGGAGAATGTCCCATGTGCACTGGAGAAGAATGTATATTCTGCTGCTTTAGGATGAAATGTTCTGAATATATCTGTTAAGTCCATCTGGTCCAGTGTGTCATTCAAAGCTATTGTTTCCTTGTTGATTTTCTGATTAGATGATCTGTCCATTGTCCTGAGTGGGGTTGAAGTCTCCTACTATTATGTTATTACTATTGATGAGTTTCTTTGTGTTTGTGATTAATTGATGTATATATTTGGCTTCTTCCACATTTGGTGCATAAATGTTTGCAAATGTTAGGTCTTCTTGGTGGATAGACCCCTTGATTATGGTACAATGCCCTTGTGCATCTCTTGGTATAGTCTTTATTTTAAAGTCTAAATTTTCTGATATAAGGCTGGCTATTCTGACTTCCTTTGTTGACCATTAGCATGATGGTTCTCCATCCCCTTATTTTCAATCTGAAGGTGTCTTTAGGTCTAAAGTGGGTCTCTTGTAAACAGCATATAGATGAATCTTGTTTTCTTATCCATTCTGTTACCCTATGCTTTTGATTGGAGCATTGAGTCCATTGACGTTTAGAGTGAATACTGAAAGATATGAATTTATTGCCATTATGATGCTTGTAGAGTTGGAGTTTCTGGTGGTGTTCTCTGGTCCTTTCTAATCTTTGTTGCTTTTGATGATTTTTTTTTCATATTTTCTCCCCTCGGAGAGTCCCCCTTAAAATTTCTTGCAGGGCTGGTTTAGTGGTCACAAACTCCTTTAATTTTTGTTTGTCTGGGAAACTTTTTTATCTCTCCTTCTATTTTGAATGACAGCTCTGCTGGATAAAGAATTCTTTGCTGCATATTTTTCTGATTCAGCACACTGAATATATCCTGCCACTCCTTTCTGGCCTGCCAAGTTTCTGTGGATAGGTCTGCTGCAAACTTGATCTGTCTACCCTTGTAAGTTAGGGACTTTTTTCCCCTTGTGGCTTTCATGATTCTCTCCTTGCCTGAGTATTTTGTGAATTTGACTATGATATGCCTTGTTGGTGGTCGGTTTTTGTTGAATCTAATGGGGGTGCTTTGTGCTTCCTGGCTTTTGTTGTCTGTGTCTTTCCCTATGTTAGGAAAGTTTCCTGATACACTTTGCTCACATAACCCTTCTACCCCTATTTCTCTCTCTTCCTCTTCTGGGACCCCTATGATTCTGATGTTGTTCCTTTTTTTTTTTTTTTTAATTTTTTTTTTCAACGTTTTTTATTTATTTTTGGGACAGAGAGAGACAGAGCATGAACGGGGGAGGGGCAGAGAGAGAGGGAGACACAGAATCGGAAACAGGCTCCAGGCTCCGAGCCATCAGCCCAGAGCCTGACGCGGGGCTCGAACTCACGGACCGCAAGATCGTGACCTGGCTGAAGTCGGACGCTTAACCGACTGCGCCACCCAGGCGCCCCGTGATGTTGTTCCTTTTTAATGAGTCACTGATTTCTCTAATTCTTAAATCATAGTCTTTTGCCTTAATCTCCCTTTTTTTTTTCCTGCTTCATTATTCTCTATAAGTTTGTCCTCTGTATCGCTGATTCTCTGTTCTGCTTCATCCATCCTTTCTGCCTCTGTATCCATCTGTGATTGGAGCTCAGTTACAGCATTTTTAATTTCATTCTGGCTATTTTTTACTTCTGTTATCTCTAGAAAGGGATTCTAATCTATTTTTGACTCCAGCTAGTATTCTTATCATGATTCTAAATTCTGGTTCAGACATCTTGATTGTATCTGTGTTGGTTAAATCCCTGGCTGTCGTTTCTTCATGCTCTTTCTTTTGGAGTGATTTCCTTTGTTTTGTCATTTTGAAGGGAGGAAAGGAATTAATGAGGTAGAAAAATTAAAATTAAAAAAATTAAAATTAAAAAATTAAAAACACACACACACAATAATCGAATAAATGATGCTAGATCCTACGGGTGTTTTGGTTTGGGTATTGAAAGTGGTTTGACAGATTAGAGAAAAAAAAATGATGGGGGGCAAAAAAAGAGGAAATCATTTGAGAATTTGAAAAAATGAATACACTGAAGTAGACTAAAATGAGATGATGGGAGTAAAATAGAATTTGAAAAAATATACACAGAAGTAAAGAATGCAGTAGAGAAAATTAAAGAAAAATATTTTTAATAAAAATTTTAAAAAAATATGAATTTTTTTCTGTATTCAAGAAAAACAAAAAGAAATGAAAAAGAGAAAAAAGGTAAAAAGAAAAAAGGGAAATCATTTGAAAATTTGAAAAAGTGAATACACTGTTGTAGACTAAAATAAAATGATAGAAGTAAAATAGAATTTGAAAAAATTTACATAAAAGCAAATAATATAGTAAAAAAATTAAAGAAAAAAATTTTAATAGAAATTGAAAGTAAAAATGAAGTTTTTTCTTTCTGCTTTCAAGAAAAAGAAAAGAAACAAAAAAGAGGAAAAAAAAGAAAGGAATAAAAAAAGGAAATTGTTTGAAAATTTGAAAAAGTGAATACACTGTAGTAGACTAAAATAAAATGACGGAAGTAAAACAGAATTTGAAAAAATACACAAAAGTAAAAAATATAGTAATAAATATTAAATAATATATTTTTAATAAAAATTGAAAATAAAAATGAATTTTTTCTCTTTCTGTTTTCAAGAAAAAGAAAAGAAGTGTAAAAGAAAAAAAAAAAAGAAAGAAAATTGAATAGATGGACCTGCTAACAGATTGAAGTAGGACTGAAATTACTTCCTTTTCCCCTAGAAGTCAGTCTATGTAGCACTTTATAGTCCATAAACTAAGCCGGCGGTGAGACGTCTTCTTGAAGAGTGAAGTTGGCCCAGTTGGGTGATCCCAGTGTAACGGCTCCACTCTCCACTAGATGGCGCTGCTAGCCTACTGGGGTGGAGTGTCGTGGTGCTCTTAGGTGTGTATGCGCATGCGCAGGAGTGGTAAAAATGTCACCACCCAGCTACCAGTCTGTTCTCCCGGATTAGCAATTGCGCACCTGTCCTTTGTCTTCAGCTTTCATCTACTCCCCGCTTTTTCACTCCCCGTGAACAGGCCCCAGGCTGTACCTCTCTCCCGACTTTTGTCTCAGATGCGGCCGTTTTCCCCCGCCCCTTACCTCTGAAGGACTGAGGCTTTGACCCGATCCACCCCTCTGCGGGAGGGTCTCACTGAGCAATGGCCGAATGAGCAGTGGCCGAATGTCGGCTGCACCCAGGAACGCTTGCTGGACCCTGCTGCTGCCGGTGCCCCGAGACTGCGGCCAGGTTCCAGCCTGCCAGAAAAAGTTCGCGAGATAGTGTAGCAGCAGCATTTCAGGGATTATGGAAAATCACAACACACATCTGGCACCAGGCTTCACCCTTAACGACCTTGTTCCAGCACCAGTGAATGTGGCCATTTTCTGGGGTCTGCTGGGACCAGGTGGCTTCAACAGTCTCTACCAAATGTCATTCCAGCAGTGGAACTGCTTTTCCTGTGTGGCTCGAGAATGTCCCAGACCCCACTCTGTTCCTGGGGATTCGCCCTTCCCACCAGAGCACCGCCAGGTATGGAGCTGCGGAGTTGCAGCCTTTGTTCTCGCCTTGTTTACTGTCTTAATAGAATTTAAACCCTCTCTTCTCTCCTTTCTCCCTTTTTAGTTTAGTCCCTGAGGCAGTTTCCAATTTTCCGCTTTCTCTCCAGCTGCTTTTGGGGAGGGGTGCTTTTCCCATATTCTCTCTCCCCGCCCCCCACCCCATGTCCATCTTCTCTCCGCTTGCAAAAACACCTCCCTTCCTGCGCCTTCTCACTCCCCAAATTCACCTCTCCACGCCATGTACCTGCTGAATTCTGTGGTTCAGGTTGTGCAGATTGTTGTGTTAATCCTCCAGTCAGTTTTCTAGGTATGTAGATGGTTTAGTGTTGGCCTGGCTGTATTTCATGGACACGAGACACACAAAAAAACTTCATGGTGTTCTGCCATCTTGGCTCCTCCCCCTACAAAATGTTCTAAGATGGAAGGAAGAGCACTGGGCAATACTACAAATAAGAAAAGGCTCCATCCAGATGGGCAAATTGCCCTATTCAAAGAGAAGGGACACAATCAATTCACTGAGGCAGGAGTGAGATTTCCACTGTGTAACTTTGCCCTGCAACTAAGGAGACAGACAGTAAAACACTCCACTCTTTTTTGAGTACTTAATTATTAAATTTGATAATTAATCTATTTATTCAACTATTATTTTTGAAGTACCTTCTACATGTCAGACACTGTGCAAGCACAGGAAAAACAGCATTAAGTAAGATAGATTTGGTCTTCATTTGCAACAGGCTTGGATAGTTGTAAGATCTGATGGGGTTAAGTGCATTGGACCAGCTAGTGGACCACTCCAGCAGACAAAGTCAATATCCTGCTTAGGCACCAAAAATCAATCTATTAGGAGAAGTATGCTGTTGGTTTTGGATGAGCTCTTTATTCTCTCTAGAAAACCTCGAAGAGAGACAGGGATAATTGAAAGAGCATCCCAAGGGAGACTCAGGTTGACCTGCAAAAATGGCCACCGGTGGAAGATCTCATATATATTCTGATGGAGTTTGTTAGGAGATTGAATGCCATTGTTTAGCACATTTTTCCAACCAAATTGTACATATCTAATCTGCATATAATTTTCAAAATAGCAGTCACCACCACTCACTGAAGAGAAAATTCTCAAAGTATTATTATCAATGTCTATCAAACCCTTCAGTGGTAACTGAAACAATGTGCTTTTTGATTTAGGAGTTAACAATTGGTCGTGTAAGGTATCAAAGAAGGCACTTGAAGTGGTATTAGCAGGGTCATTGAGATTGATAAAAATTGCCTGGTGGAGGCCATCCAATTACTGCTTGATAGCATAGAACTCTTGTATGCTACATGCTCTCGCTTTGAATCAAGTTTAGTTTTTTTTTTCCTAATGTTTGTTTGTTTATGAAAGAGAAAGAGGCAGAGAGAGCGAGAGACAAAATCCCAAGAAGGCTCTCTCTGCCAGCACGGAACCCAACGTAGGGCTGGAAGTTAAGAACCATAAGATGATGACTCGAGCTGAAACCAAGAGGTGGACGCTTACCCAACTGAGCTACCCAGGCGCCCTTCAAGTTTAGTTTCAATTAAAAGTAAGGCAAGACCTTGATCTGCCCAGATGTCACAGAAGGTTGTACTGCACTGGACATTGTAAACATTCTGATACAGTATTTTGAGGGAAAAGTCATCCTCCTCATATGGAGAACTATGATATAATGTTCAACATAAGGCAATGATAGGGATAAGAAAGGGTGTGCTTAGATGTTGTCTCCACAACATAACACTGGGGCACAACTTGGAAGAAGAAATAAAAATGATCAGAGTTATTATGATTCTCTGAAAAATGAAACATTATCACAATACTGAAGGCCTGCCAAAGATAAAGAGAAGAGAATGTTTGAGGGCCTCTTCTACATTGCTGTAGGGGTCTTGGAAGCTGAACTTTCTTGGCTTCAAAAGGACTGCTTTTCTGGTGGAAGAAATAATAAAAAAATACTGGATTCAAAATAAAAGCTGACTGCACCAGGGATTTGCTCCCCCATTCTGGCTCCCTTTCCCTTGACCCTTTTCTGTGTAGGTGTTTCAGAGATTTCTAAATTGGTGTCTGAATCTGTGCATGACCTTTTCAGTCCTCTTCAGGTATTCATTTGACAAATATTTACGTGTTCATACTGCATCAGGCACAGTTTTAAGCAAAGAATAAAATACAACCATTTGCATAGTGACTGCTCAAGGCCTACTTGTTGATTGGATGTTCTCTGGGTCTAATCTTTCTCCTCTATAACCTGTTGATATCAGTCATCACCTTACAGAGTTGCTTTTTAACTCCTTTCCTGCCACTGCTGAAGCACTAAGGTGACAGTGAGCATCACTTGAGTAATCATCCTAAGCTAGTTTAGCAATTTTGTGAGAGATGGTTTTAATTTTTAAACCTTCTTTCCTTTTTATATTTATGTTTTTACCATAATGAAGACCATAAAGAAAACAAAAACAAAAACAAAACAAAAACAAACAAACAAAACTAGAAAAAAAAAAGGAAAATCTTTCTTCACTGTTCCCTCCAGAGTAGCTTACTTTACATCTGTGGGTCCAAACTTCTTGACCCATTGTAAGATGAGGATAATAATAGCTATCACAGTTACCTACTACAAAAAACAGTGTAAGAGAACATTGGGAGAGTATATATCACAGTACTTGAGATGTTCTAAAACACCATAGAAAATTATAGAATATTATTGCTCATTTGAAATGCCACAGGAACAATCAAATACGTGTTAGAGAGTGATGGGAATCATCAGACCTTTGCAACATCTCCGTTTTGACTTGTGACTCTTCCTGTTTTGCCAACTCCCATTACCACCCTGTGCTTCTTTATACAGAAATCATTCCCTCAACTCTCAGGTCTCAGTTGAGGTGTCCCCTTCCCCAGAAAACTTCCTTTGCACTGCCTGTCCCTGATTCATAAAGAACAGTCACCCACCTCCATAGGCAACAGTGCCCAGTTCCATCAGAGCATATCAACCCTGACTCATCATCACTTACCCTTCCTGGGCTCCCACTAGAATGGCATTAAATCCACTTTTAACTTCTTGGTGTTCTGCAGTTAATCACTTACTCAAAATGAATATTTTACCCCCCTACTATGATGCTCTTATTGTTTTTAAGGATCTTTTCTTCAGCTGGTTAAAATTTACTTGTAATTTGATTAAAATCAAGCTTAGGCAAGGGGAGAGAATAATGGAATGTCGTTACCTATAAAGTGCTTCTCAGGGCTGCCTGAGTGGCTCAGTTGGCTAAATGTCTGAGTTTGGCTCAGGTAATGACCATGCAGTTCATGAGTTCAAGCCCCACTTCTAGCTCTGTGCTGAAACTCGGAGCCTGGAGCCTGCTTTGGATTCTGTGTCTCCCTCTCTCTCTGACCCTCCTCCTCTCTCTCTCTCTCTCTCTCTCTCTCTCTCTCAAAAATAAACATTAAAAAATTATAAAAAATAAATTAAAAAAAATAAAATGCTTCTCAGTAGAAGAAGAGATCATCATCATTATTGATAACACGTGCATTTATAAAGCACTGATACTTTTGGGAAAAGTGCCTAAGTTCAATACACTTCAAATTTCCATGTTTTCTACAGAAAAAAAATTATCAAGAGAAAAGGAGGTATCACGTTAACCTTAGGCTGTTTACTAACACTCAAAGTCTTTATAATCTTGAGAAAGCAACAGAACTATGTTAATTATTTAGCTAAAATTATAATACATTATTTTTATTTTTTTTATTTTTTATTTGTTTTTTGAGAGCAGGGGAGAGGGGCAGAGAGAGAGAGAGAGAGAGAGAGAGGAAGAGAATGAAACATAAGCAGGCTTCATGCACCATGAGATCATCACCTAAGTCAAAATCAAGAGTCAGAAGCTTTATTGACTCAGCCACCCAGGCGCCTTCCCCCGCCTTGTTTTGTTTGTTTGTTTTGCTTTTGTTTTGGTTTTGGTTTTTTTGTAAAGGGAATTTTATGTCACGTTTACTGGGCCCTCCCCCTCCAAAAAAAAAAAGAATTTATATCTACCCAGAATCTCAGAATATGACTTTGTTTGGAAATGAGATCTTTGCAGAGTTAATTAAATAAGGTGACATCATAATGGATTAGGGTAAACCATGACAGGGAGATGGTAGCCATATGAAGAAAGAGTCAGAGATTGGAGTTATGCTACCCCAAGCCAAGGAAAGCCTGGGACCACCAGAAGCTGGAGGAGGCAAGGAAGATTCTTCCCTAGAGACTTTTCAGGGAGCATGATACTGCCAACAATTTGATTACAGATGTTTAGACCCTAGAATTATGAGACAATATATTTATTTCGTGTTAAGCCGCCTGGTTTGTTTTAAGCCACCACTTTGTTACGGCAGCTCTAGAACACTAACACGCCATGCTAAAGACTTGTGGAGACTTTGACTGTGAGATTGTCGGGACCACTGTTATTGTGACTGGCTGAGCAAAATACGTAAGTAAGTACATAAAAATATAGGCAATAAATAAATATGGGTTATTTTAGAGAAAGCCTCAAGCACCTGATCAGGTAGATAAGAAATGTCTTTTCTGAATTTTAAGAAGCTAAACAGTGATGAGGGATGAACAGAGGGCCTTCAAGGCTGTGAAGGAAAAACATCTGCAATCCAGAGAGTGAAGTTCAGCCAAGGACTAAACAGGCACCATTTGGGCGACAGGAACAAAGTATTGCAAACAGAGAACACAGGATAATTCTGTTAAATTTGTGCACCTGTGATTCTGTAGTGTTCTAGAACGCCAGTCATATGTATAGTCTTTTCAATGCTAGTCTTTTGTCTTTTTCACAGGTCTTTCACCTCCTTGGCTAAATATATTCTTGGCCATTTCATTCTTTTTGATGCAGTTGTAAATGGGATTGTTGTCTTTATTTCTCTTTTTGATAGTTTGTTATTAATGTATAGAAATGTAGCAGATTGGGTGACTGGGTGGCTCAGTTGATTGAGTGTCCAACTCGTGATTTCAACTCAGGTTATGATCTCATAAATTGTGATCACATGCTGATCATGGAACCTGCTTAAGATTTCTCTCTCTCTCTCTCTCTCTCTCTCTCTCTCTCTCTCTCCCCCCTCTGCCCCTCTCCCCAGCTCATGTGCTTCCTCTCTCTCTAAAGTAATTTAAAAAAAGAAAAGAAACATGACAGATTTTAGTATATCAATTATGTATCCTGAAACTGTAATGAATTTATTCCTTCTTAAAATATTTCTGTCATACATATGTCACACAATCTTCCTTTAATTCTTCATTTTATCCACTTTTTGTTATAAATGATACCTTGAATGATTTGTTTTTTAAGTTTTATTACTTTCCCTTTCTTTTTTAATAATATGGTTTTTTTAATGTTTATTTATCTATTTTGAGAGAGAGAGAGCACACGTGAGAGATGGGCAGAGAAGGAGAGAGAGAATCCCAGGCAGACTCTGTGCTGTAGAGCCCAACAAGGGGCTCGATCTCACGAACCATAAGATCATGACCTGAGCTGAAATCAAGAGTCAGACAATTAACTGATGGAGCCACCCAGGTGCCCTTATTATTTTCTCTTTCTGTGGTCAAGTTAATATGAATGCTTTGTGGAAGTTTAAAAATTAGCTTATCAAGATATCTTCTCTATTCTAGAGTGTCTTTCAAGAGCATCAGTTATAAGCATTCTTCCTTACCATAACTGCTCCTCACCCCCAACAATGAGTCTGGTCCATTGTTTGGTCGTACACAGCATGACTCAGAATCTGTTCTTTAGCTCACGGTTGTGGATTATGAGAATGGAACCACAGCGGCCCACAGTGTGTGGTGATTCATGGTGACTGCTATAAGAAGGACTGATAATATATCCAACGTAGATCATGTCTTGTTTTTGACTGTATCCTCAAAGACTTAACACCTCTGGTCTATTACATATCAGGTTCTGATAAAGGAATGAGAGATCATTTAAGAAAGGATTATAGGGTTGATCTTTGTAAAGACAGACAGTGATCTGGGTACTACTTGGAATTTTTAGAACTATTAAATATAGGGACAGGGCTTGAGCTCCTTGTCAAGATAATATCCTCATGGTATGTCTGAGCCTATTGCACTGTCAGATCTAGGTTTGGAAATAGTACTGAGCGTTTCAGGGCTGCGGTAGGTAGCTATTTTCAACAATTAGCAGAGTGAAAGAAGATAAAAAGGGAGATATGGGGTCTCGGCTTCTTGCTGGTTTTGAAAACCGTGTCATGAAAAAAGTTATACACTACAAAGATAGAGCAGAACTCAGAAGTTCCATGTTTATCAGTAAATTTGTAGGTAAACTCAGAGGTTCTCTTCAGGGACTTGACTGAGGAGGTTAGTTTGATTTTACATTGATAAATGAAAGGTGGTGACCCAGAAATTCAATGTGTACAAGGAGAACTCCTCAGAAAGAGGAACAATGAATTAAATAAGATGAACTGAAATTATCTGGCATGGCAGGTATTGTCTATTTTCATTAACGTGTTTTTAGGGTTTACTGAAAACACACACTACACTAGGCACCAGGACACAAAGCCTTCAGGGACTTGCTGCTAAAGGAGTTATGACGTGTGACAGGATTATAAACAGCAAATTGCAACAGTGTGATCATTCATTCATCCATTCATGCATTTAGGCCACAAATGCTCATTAACACCTTCTATGGGTCAGACATTTGTACCAGGCTTTGAGAGATGGAAAGACATGGTCCATGCCCTCAAGGAATTCATAGATAGTGAACAAATAATTACAAGTGCTCTAAACAACTAAAAAGAAGTGCAGCATGCCATAGGAAGATTTCACATGTGAACAGACCTTATCTTGGTGGCTGAATAAGGTTACCTGAAGGAAGGCTGCATAAGTTGAACCAGAAGGATAAATAGGAGTGAAAATTTTGGGGAGTGTCCAAAACAAAGGAATAGCATGTAAAAGACCTGCATTAAAAAATATAAACTTCTAGGGGCCCCTGGGTGGCTCAGTCGGTTAGGTATACAACTTCAGCTCAAGTTATGATCTCACGGTCCATGAGTTCGAGCCCTGCACCAGGCTCCATGCCAACAGCTCAGAGCCTGGAACCTGCTTCAGATTCTGTGTCCCCCTCTGTCTCTCTGCCCTCCCCGGCTCACACTCTGTCTCTCTCTCTTCTCAGAAATAAATATTTAAAAAATTTTTAATTAAAAAAATTATATATATGCTTATAAGGGTGCATGGGTGGCTCCGTCAGTTAAGTGTCTGACTCTTGATTTTGGCTCAGGTCATGATCTCGTGGCTGTGAGATCAAGTTGTGTGTCAGGCTCTGTGCTGGGCACGGAGCCTGCTTGGGATTCTCTCTCTCTCTGCCTCTTCCCCATTCTACCTCTCTCTCTGTCTCAAAATAAATAAACAAACTTTAAAACAAACTATAAACTTCTAGACCTGAAATCTATTCTATTTGACTTAACCGTATATTTTTAAAAAGATAAGGGAGATAAAGGAGGCTAGGTTGGCAGGCAGGTGCCAAATCATGCACCTTAAAAACTTGTTAAGAATATGTGCTCTAATCTTTAATTCTTTTTTTTCTTTTAATTTTCTTAATGTTTATTTATTTTTGAGAGACAGAGCATGGGCAGGGAAGGGGCAAAGAGAGAGAGGAAGACACAGAATCTGAAACAGGCTCTAGGCTCTGAGTTGTCAGCATAGAGCCTGATGTGGGGTTCTAACTCATGAACTGAACCATGACATCATGACCTGAGCCGAAGTTGGACACTCAACCGAGTGAGCCACCCAGGAGCCCCCTAATCTTTAATTCTTAAAATCGAAATCCGTATAAACAATAAGAAACCATTGAACCAAAGAGGTGTAAAATGACTACATGTGCATTTTTAAATGTCACTCAAGGTGCAGTGTAAGATCTGAGTTCTAGGGAGTCAAGAGTGGAAGTTGGACAACCAGTAATGAAGGTATTATAGTGTCCATGAGAGAGATGATGGTTTAGACAAGGACAATGGTGCTAAGAGAGAAGCAAATGGCTTCAAGGGATATTTAAGAGTTAGAATTTAGAATTTTGGTGGCTCATTTGGTTAAATGTCCAACTCTTGGTTTTGGCTCAGGTCATGATCTCATGGTTTGTGAGATCGGGCCCTGTGTTGGCACTCTGCATAGAGACTGCTTGGGATTCTCTCTCTCTCTGCCCATCCCCTGCTCATTCTCTCTCTCTCTCTCTCTCTCTCTCTCAATAAATAAATAAACAAACAGACATTAAAAAAAGTAACAGAATCTTTAAATAAAAAAAGTTAGAAGATTGGTGACAATAGATTGAGCAGATGAATGATAGGGAGACTAGAATGATTCTTAAATGTCTGACAAACAATGGGTACCTGCTGTGCTACATGCTAAAAGAGGAGAGGAGTTTATGGCATGTTAAAATGATGGTAAAACAGCAGAGCCATGATCTGAATGGGCAGCTCCAGGCCAGTTGGTGCAGCATCAGTCTAAACTGCCTATAGGTGTGGAGGTAAATCCTAATTTTCCACTTGTGGAATTGAAGTCTTTTTTATTGTTTAATTTCCATCCCTTTCTTCTGTGAAAGCATCTTTCTTCAATTTATAAAATGTTGCCATATCACCCCCAAAGCTGCGATGTTTATACTGACCTCACTACTCTGGTCTAATAAAAACCATCTGGGATTTTTGAATGTAGGACTAGTATCTAAGTCAATCCCTCTCAGATGGAGGTGGACACAGATGTGAACCCTGGAGGAATCGACTGCCATTTCCTTGTTGCAGAGGAAGATGGTTCACGTAAGAGAGTGGGAAACGGGATGGGGACATTACCACTCCCTGTGCAGAGCAGCAGTAGCTACTGGAGGAACCTAAATGATTTAGTGAATGTTGTGTATGTATTAGTTAGAAAGAATATTAAAACACAGACACACAGAAGCATAGAAACTTATGGTCTGAAATGAAAGATATACCAAACTATCCTTAGCCCATGTTGCCAGAAGAAGCAAAGGTGACACTACTAACGTAACAACATTACATTGACTGGCATTACCTGCTTTCCCCTCTCTGTTTCTTGATGTCTCCTTGATATATTAAGAAAACAAGGAGCTCTACTCTTGTTCTGTGCTACTCAAGAAATCTCTCTCACCCTTAAGGATTATTTCCTATATATCCAGATTTTGGTGGTAACCTAATTCATAACATTTAAAAAAATTTTTTTTAATGTTTATTTATTTTAGGGAGAGAGAGAGACAGAGCACGAGTGGGGAAAGGGCAGAGAGAGAGGAAGACACAAAATCCGAAACAGGCTCCAGGCTCCAAGCTGTCAGCACAGAGCCTGACGCGGGGCTCGAACCCTCCAACCATGAGATCATGACCCGAGCCCAAGTCAGATGCCTAACTGACTGAGCCACCCAGGTGCCCCTAATTCATAACATTTTTAAAATGTTTTATTTATCTTGAGAGAGAGACAGAGACAGAGACAGAGACAGAGCACAAGCTGGGGAGGGGCAGAGAGAGATGGAGACACAGAATCTGAAGCAGGCTCCAGGTTCTGAGCTGTAAGCACAGATCCCCACATGTGGTGAGGGTGGGGACTCAAACCCAGGAACCTCAAGATCATCACCTGAGCCGAAGTTGGATGCTCAACTGACAGCCACCCAGTCGCCCCCATCATAGCTCTTGAACATAGAAATGATTATGTACGTTGTGGTTTGGGGGACTATCCTATTCTTAAAAGACCTCAAGTTCTACTCCAATATACATGATTTTGGAGAAAGTTAAACTTACATAAAAATAGCTAAATAGGAGAAAGAGCTACTGATTTACATTGTTGCTTTTAAGTCCTGGAGAATATATAGACATGCACCCCATCTAGCAATGATCACAACTAACCCTCTTTCCCAAGTTTCAACCTGGTTTAGGAAAAATGGTTCACTTTTTTTCCCTTATACATACAGATCATTTCAAGATTCTCATGGAAAAAGTTTTATTCATATATTGCCACTTTTAATAGTTTGGGCTATCCCAGGGCTACCAAACTTGCTGGGAATTGTCTGCCTTGGAAAATCAGTGAGTATTGAAACCAGCCTAGATCTCAGCTGACCTATCCAAAAATAGTAACAAAATCACAGGTTCTGCCCAGCACTTGTGTTTATTTAGGCAGCTATGTGACTAATTGGAAATGAGATGTGCTCTAAGTTAAAATACATCAGATTTCAGAGATTTCAGCTGAAAAAAATAAATTAAATAAATAAATAAATAAATAAAATCATTATTTAGTTTTCAATATTGACTATATGTTCAAATAACATTTTCGATATATTGGTTTAAGTAAAATATATCATTAAAGTTACAACTATTTTGTTTTACCATTTTTAATGTAACAACTAGAAGGTTTAAAATCTTTGTTTTGAATTTATGTGTCATATTATATTTCTATTGTACTGTCAAGTGGCTTTTTGCAAGGGATTAAGTGGAATTATCACAGATTTTTAAGTATGTGTTGTGGGAAGGGTGCGTCATGACAAGATTTGTTCTTTTGGTTTTTTGTTTTTTTTTAGAAATTAAATGACAGAAGCATATTTGCATAAGGGAAAAAACAGAAACATGGAAATCAGTTATCTGAGTTTTATAAGGGTCTAAACAAGAAATGACAGGAAACTGAACTGTATTTGTGTCCTGGAGGAAAGGTAATGGATTTAAGATGTATTTTTGGTTTAGGATTGGGAGCACTTGGGGTTACGTTAAATGTTTTGATTTAGGAAATTTGGGGAATTAAGAATGTTATCTCCAGTGTCTGAGTAGATGTGGTAATGTGATAATGTCTTTAACGGAAAGACAAAAGACAAAAATACAAATTTCTTATATCCCCAAAGGGAACAAAAGAGCTGACTTGAGAGTGTCAATGGCAATTGGTCAACTAAAAACCAACTGTCCTACAATAGCTTCAAGTAGTTCACCCCAATTTAAAATCCTAAATGGAGTGAAAAGATTTAGTAAAACATCCAATAAATTTCTTCTTCCCAGAAGAAGTTTCTGGGAAGAAATTGGTAAAGCAGAAACTTTTCCCTAAAGCAGAATTTTTTTCTTCCTTCCTTCCTTCCTTCCTTCCTTCCTTCCTTCCTTTTTCTTTCTTTCTTTCTTTCTTTCTTTCTTTCTTTCTTTCTTTCTTT